>NC_066239.1:9530349-9833379 GCF_024542735.1 Bombus huntii
AAAATAGATATAAAAATTTAAGCAAGTAATATATATATGTGTGTGTGTGTGTACGTATGTATATATAAAGATACATTCGAAAAAATTTCATGTTTGAAAAATGGTTATGAAGGTATTCTTGTACTTGGTGGTTAATTAGATAAACTCGAATAATGATGTTGAATAAAAACTTACGTATTTCGTTGAAGTAAAATGGAAATTCACCAGGTATTGAACAATTCAGTCTGGCTTTCAAATAAGTCGACCAGTTTTGCGACAAGATATTTTTGCCGCCGGTGTCCCTTTTGCAAACTCTCGCCACGCGGGAATACACACTTTTGCCGCAATTTATGTATTCCACCGCCGTCTCGCGAAAGAAGAAGAATACGTGGCTGCCGATGTCGTAAGATCCCACGAAATTAGGTTCTGAAACAGTCACAAAGAATAACAGTTATTCGATCAAGAAAACTCGGTTTTCCGCAGATTCTGGCAAAAGTTTGACAAAGTTCGATATTGCGTTGAAGAAACGAGGTTGCAAAATTGAATTCCAAGAAGTCTTTAATCTTACAGAAGTGTTTATTATCTTCTATTTCAAATTTTCACTTTTACAATAGAGCTTTTACTTGAGAAATAAAATTTTCCATAAATGTAAAATGTATAAAATAATAGACTAAAATCAGTTTGCGATGCTACTATTCCGTATATTAAAGCGAAATCGCAGAATTATGTTTAACGTTCAATAAGTATTTCTTGACAAATCTAATACGAGTCGAACGTCGGTTCCCAGTCGTGGTGAAATTTATGGAAATACCAAGCAGAGCGTAAAAATGAAGTGGAATTTCGTGTCAGATCCAGAGAAACAGTAATTTCGACGGAGACTACCAGGCGCGCTAGGATTCTATCGTTGATGAAATTCCACTCGAAGATTTCCGCCGAACGATTTGCTCTTTAAACAGCGTCGAGCAAATTAGGATGCAAATCTTCTACAATGGTCGGCATTCTTTTGGTTCTGTTAAAAATCAACACTGCGAAAATCATGCAACTGAAACATTTCTCGAATTTGTAGAGATTACGGGAAGTTACTTAAAAATATCAATTTCGTATAATCTACAATTGCAATTGAAATTCGCGGTATTATATGACACAACTTTTTATAATGAAACATGAAATTATTAAAACTATAGGATGATAACAATACTGAATATTAAGCGTAACTCTAAATTAAAAATAAAAGTCGACCATTATTTTATTACGTTCGAAATATACAATGATCGTAATCCTAAGAAATCTTCCGATATTCGAGGTAATTTAGCTTTCAATTGCGACCGTAAAAGTTGACTTTGGTAGTGTCGATATTTTACTTAACATAACATATTGGACGATTCACGTTGATGTTCCATTGGAGGATATCGCCACGAGCGCTCGTTAGAGAAACAAAAGTTCAACCACAAGAAATTACGCGAAAGGGTTACGAGTGAGGAAACGATCGTGAAGGCTCTCGAAAAACTTCGAAATTCAAGGAACAAGCGGAACAATGAGAAAAACTATAAAACAAACGTCCGAGGAGCTGGAATGACGACACGGTGAGCTAAGTTTTACACTCGAAGGAGGAACGACTTTTCTAGTTTTCATTTAGCACCAAGATGAAGCGACCAACTTGAACGCATGCTTAACGAGCATCCACTTATCGTTTTTACGATCTACAATCGTAAAACCGTTTAACGGTACGCTCGTTACTATAGTTCGAGCATCGATAATTTTGCGGATTTTCCTAGCTAACGAAAACAAGATTTTCTGATGTAAACTGTGAAGTTCCATACGAAGACCACGATAAATGAATATGACAAGTGACATTTTTTGTTTCGCATAGAAAAGCAATTTCAAAATTCAGTATGTTATAAAGCAATTCCGCGTCAAGATTATTTTTCATTTGATTTTCATACGAAATACGCGTTTTCGTCACTTTCCCGTATATACGTAACCTAACGTAAACACTAAACTAGTATCATTTGTTACTTGTAAAACATCGTAGATTTGTTATCTATTTTAAACAAGCTCAGAATATTTCTTCTTAGCCACCAAATGATATAAAAGTCACACAATCCATTGCATAAATCCATTAAAAATGCATTTATAATATTTTTCCTTGTAGCAAACACAAATAAATATGAGAATAAAAATAAATAAATAACTGTTAACTTTTCTTACTATAGACTCCATAAATCAATATCACAACGATAATAAAACAGGAACATACGTACATCAGCTAGTATCTTACAATCGCCGGAATTCTCTTCATCCATTTCATCTACGATGGCTGCCCCCCCCCCCTCAAAAAAGAGCATCCCTCGCAAAATATCAGCGACGATCTCGTAAATTTACCGAAAAATATCTAGGGGAATTCCGAACGAACCGACGTCGTACGCCCACGCGTCGAATTTTATTCCTCGATCAATTAGCCGTGTATTCGAGTCACGCCTCCCTAATTGCCCGTTCACCAACCGAAGCGATTTCACGCGATATCGGCGAGTAGTTTACTGTGGAACGTCGTGGAAAAACATCGATGCCGGCCGATGCCACGAGCGGCGTACAGACGGAAATCGAATTTTTTTCCGCCGCGTTTAAATCGCACCGCGCGCCAGCACTGAAGGTTCTCTCTCTCTCTCTCTCTCTCTCTCTCTCTCTCTCTCTGTCGATTTTACATTATGCGATGGCGTACGGAGCGGAGAGGCCGCAATCTCTTTCACAGTTCACCGATTAAATCGATTGTCTGACGCTTCGCCGCTGGAAGTTTGATATATTGAGGCACGGAAGCCGGAGAAAGAGGAGGGACGAGATGGGAAACGCGACAAGATAAAAGAAGAGAGGGAGATAGTAGAGACGAGGAGAAACACGGCGGCTGGGACAGGAAAAAGGAAATGTCTCGATTCGAGAGAAACACGGCAGGACCGACGAGTTTTGATTGGACTCCTCTCGTCGAGGTGAAACGGTATTGTGGAAGAGCAGACGCGGAAAACGCTCTAGCCACGGCACTCTCGATTTCGCGCCGCGAGAGGAATAATGAAATCACCCTTGGGGCTAGTTTCATAAAGTTTACAAGTAGCGCGGAGAGACGTCATCTCTCACGCGGCCAAATATGAAATTCTATTTTCCGCGGCTCGGCCGCGTCCATGCTACCCATTAGAGACGACATCTCGTTAATAAATACGCCAAATTACTCGCGGCCGGTTAATATTCGCGAACTTGCTCTTCTCTTCCTACCGAACCCTAACCCGCGACGATGTTTCCGTGGAGTTTTCAAATTCGCGTCAGTCTTTTCCTGTAACCTCTGTGGCCTTTCTTCACGCTCGGAGCCAAGTTTCGAGGAAGTTTGTATTAGTTTGACAGACTTGACCGACGATAAACGCAGTTTCGCCGGAGTAATTGAATGCGATGTTTAGAACCGATTTCTGATGTTAATTGTGTTGCGTGGAAGAAGCTGAAACAGGCATTGTGGAGCAAATGGATTGAAGAAAGAGCAAGGATAGATTATGCAAATCATACGCGTTCGTGTATTTTAAGTAGAATACGTCAACCATTGCCTGGCGCGCGCAATGACCTGTTAACTCTGTTGAACATTTAAATACATTTACTTTAGATTCGAATTTCATTTGAATGGGATATTAGCAAGATAGGAAATAGTATCGAATCAATTTATAAATTGTGCCACTCGGCTAGAAAAGAACAGATTGCACAAATATTCTATTACTCTTTAACGCTAGAATTACCAATAGTTAACACGAAGCTATTTCTACCAAAATCAGCCAAAATGACTGACCTTTAAAAAATATGTAATAATAGAATATTTTTATATCATATTGAATGATACGTAGTAAAAATTTAAAAAACGTGTGGGAAGTTGTACAAAACGAGGCAACTGGTTAATTGGGTTTCGATAAACAGATTCCACGATTCTTTTACATTTTGACAAATACCAGTCATTTTCACTGATATTGGTATAAGTAGCCTTAATAGAAAATTATTTTGAGTTTGAATACATAAAAAACAAAATAAAAATTATTCTTTTAGTTATCGTCGCGAAAGTCATTACATCATTGGGGGAAAAAATATAACATGAAGTAGGAATTTTAAAATAAAATTGTAAAAGCGGTCAATTTGACTGGTGTGGTAGTTCTAGTGTTAAAAATGTAAGTGGAATTCCGTTTACTTGTACAAAATTATAATCAGCGTCTGATTAAGTGAACTCTCGGTGGCTGAATTCACTTATCTACACGTGAATTCTTATTATATAAACGGAAAATCATAGATAGTGACAAGAACTCCTGTTATATCAACTCTAATTATACTTATAATCTACTTGTTCCCCGGCAAATTCGTATTATTCAATCTATTTCGTTTTGTCTCCAAATGAATTTTTATAAATCAATGTAGTTAGTAACCATTCAACGTAATCGTTACTCTAAACAGAATAATAAACGAACGAAAGCACGATGGTCGATCAACGAAAATTCATAATATAAAATGGCGCGCGAACCATTTTCATTTAATTAAACAATCATTGTATGCGAAAGATTAATAAATCCACGGCCGCTGTTCCTCTCCCGAACGTTCAGTGTCGTTAGAAGCACACAAATGAACGCGACCAAGAACTCGGCATTCTTCGTAGCGTTGCGGGCACGACAGCGTCCCGTAGAAGGAAACAAATGACCGAGAAGCATCGGATCGTCGTTTGACACGGGCAAGGATCCGTGAAAGTGGTCGGTCGATTATTCAGGACTCGTTAAGCTCTATCCCAGCCAGCCACCGCTCTTTTTACCTTAGCCACCCGGTGTGTTCCATTGCTTCCGTTCACAGAACGCGCGATCCTTTATCCACCCCTGCTCGCACCCGCAAATCGCATCGATCTTCATTCCACATACTTTACCGCGTACGCACGAACGAGACGCTCGAGAATCGAAGGGGTGAGAGGATCAGAAAGAGAGAGAGAGAGAGAGAGAGAGAGAGAGAGAGAAGAAGAGAGGTTGGAAACAGAGGAGCGTACAAGCAGCGGAGCACGTGAACCTATCCGTCTCTCGGGTCTCTCTCCTGCATTTAATCAACGCCTCTGTTAATAGACAAACTCGATGCGGGGAAATGGCTCTTGATGGTAACAGTGCTGGCCTTGAAAGCGAGGGCAAAAGAGCATGAGGAGCGAGAGGAAAGGTGAAAGGGTACCGCCTTCAAATTAAACGACGAAACAAACGGCTAATCATGCATCCCGCTAGTAGCTGATGCGAAGAGGGGACAAGAAGGGCTAGGAAGATACAAAGTGGGGTCGACGTCGTCGTTCTCCTTCACTTTGTGTTACTCCTTTCGTTTCTCGCGACCCTTCGAAAATCCAACAGTCGGAGAGACGAAGGGATAAAGCAAGGTCGAACGTTACCGGCACGCTTCGCATGAGAACGACACCCTAATGAGAAATATAAGGCAAACTACCGGTCCGAGATGCTATTATTTCGCGTGGCAAACGCGAAACTCGCCGCAGTTCACCGCCACAGAATTATCGTAGACAAGATACACAGGACGAAGTTGAAATTAATTGATAACTTCGCTCGAGATTTATGATTCGGTTCCAACTACGGCTGTAAGAAATACGTTCGCGGCACGCGGCGTGAATGAAATTGTTTCGCCACTGTCTACGTGACTATTCTTCTTCGAAGGACTATTCTTCGCGAATACGAAGACACGGTGGTTCGTCGCTGTTTTCACGCCTGCTTTTACTTTCGAGCATGCGTTTTCGCTTATAGACGAGGAAGAAGAAATGAGAATTCGTTCGTTACGTTCGAGGATTCTGCGTGTACACAGTTTGATTAATAGCTCAACAAACGGGACAATTCTAATGAATTTCTAGTTTTTGGATTTGTTACAAAGAACTTTGAAATTATACTTTGAGTCTTTTTTCAGATACTTATATAATTTCGTTAGTTACTGATAATTACATGGATATTGATTTACTCAATTCATTGCTTATAGGAATCTTTCTAAATTACTCAAATTTATCGGAGCATCGCATTGTGCACACACTTTTGTTTTAATTGTATCAAACTATTGTTCCTGTTGGTTTAATGTAAAATTGTAAGATTCTTCGATGGTAGAACATATGAAACATAACAGAACATAAAGCAGTGTGCTCAATCTTATAACGTATATTTTAAGCTTGCAATTGGAAATTAGAGGTGCTGAATGCGAATTTTAAAATAACATGTGCATCCAAGGAATACATTAAAATCATTGCCTAACGATATCGAGTATCCTCTAAATTGCAAAGGGTACCTTTGCGCCTTTCCAATATTTCCCCAAACAAGCAGCATCGTTAATATCACTCCGTTATTACACACTTACGCAATTACCGCGGTGCCGACATTACAGAAGGTAATCACAATCAAACGAACCAAACAAACGTAATTCAAACAAATCAAAGCTGTTCGAACGCGTTTGAATCTGATTACCGCATTCCGCGATCCGATACCCGGAACACGTTCTAATCTACATTTTCCAATTTCAACCCCCTCTCTCGAATTCCAACTGGTGTTTCGTTCGGTAACGAAAAATCCAACGAATCGCAATAATCCCGGCTCTCTCACCCTTCCCCGATTCAACGACCTAGCTAAAACTGATTAAAGATCGGAATACAGAGCCGATGGTAAAAAGGGAGTTTCTCTGCGGCATCGACGCGAGAAAATGTTCTCTTCTTTCGGAGAAAGCCTGCCACCGACGAACGTTTAGTCGAAGAAAAACCAGTGGTCGGGTGTTATTTTATTACCCCGTCGATTTTTAGAACCGACACCCTCGCTCCAAAGCCCGACTGTATACTAGCTGGTCGCGTTACCCTTCGAACCTCTTTCTATATCTTTCCCTTGCTACGACGACAACCTTCTTTACACAGTTTGCCGTGGAAAAGCGTGGAGAACGCTCAAAAGACGGAAATGTCAGTCCTTTCGACCCTTTTCGGAGAACAGACGCCGCGGTATCGGCTTTATACGCAACTATTTAAGCGAGGTTATACGCGTTTCTTGCAACGTTCAGGCTTCGCTTCAAAGGATCTTGCGTCCTGTAACGAGGGGCTCATTTTTCTTTTTCAGTTTCTTCCTTCCTTGTCTTCTTTTTTTCTTCTTCTCCTTTTGCTGTTCCGCATATTTCCGACGGGAAATCCGCGTTCGGATTGTAATGAAAGTTTCTTTGTTGATGGTGCGAGCCGTAACAAGCGCCTTAAGTGGTGAACGCTGACTTCTATCGCGTCTGGCGAGCACACTGGGAATCGATGAATATTCAGTATGGGTGAGAAATTGATGTTTTCAATTTTATACTCTCTGTTGGATAGAGTCCCGTTGGCTGGATTCATGGCAAGGTCGTTAGAGATAGCGATCTTTCATTAAAACTTGTGGGTGGAGAAAAGGTTGAGAATATTATGTTTGGTTTACACTCGGTAGGCTCTTGTGGAATGATATACTTAATAGCGAAAATTTGAAGCGTTTAATATTTCTATATCAAATATTTCTACGAGTATTTCTTTATGTAAATTATCCAAAAAATTTCGGTTTTGTGTGGTAAGAAAGTATACTATAAACTTGGAATGTTAAGAAGATGATAAGAACAAGATTTTGCATAAATATTAAAAACAGAGAAGTATGCTCTAAAATATAATATTGTAAAAGATGAGTTACACTGAGATATGGTAGATTAAACCGATAAATTTATTAATTTAATAAATATATACAATAACAAAACGGGAGGATTAGAAAGAGAAATAAATAAATCAGGATACAGGATAAAACTTAAATAAGATAGAATAATCAATAATTAGATACAAATACTTAAAAGTTCAAGCCGTGTTGTTTTGAAAGACAATCAAAATTAATCTTCAAGCAGCTAACACAGTCGGCGTTTATCGTCACAGTAATTAGCTGTCAATCACCAGTTAGTAAGGATCAATTAAAGCACGTTAAGCCAGTTAAGCTCCGGAATTCGAGGAGCTTACCGCTCTATTTCCATGATAGAAGATTATTAACCTATGTTGCATTATACATGAAAATCTATCGATTCTTTTATATTTACCAATAATAAAGCAAACAAAGTAAGGACGGTCAACGAAGTTTATCCTTGCAGAAATAATAGATTAAATTCAAACAAATTATCCTCGAAAATAATTAGAATTCAATTAGACTTATTTTAGCTTTTTTAATTGGTATACATCTTTTTAAATGTCTCAAAAAATCAGTTCTGGATTAGTTACATGATTCTTTGAAAAGATACAGGAGATATTTTTTATTTTAATATAAGGTATATTATCCTTCTTAGTTACGATATCTTATGTAGCATTCCGAAGTATCCGAGAGAACTTACCTTTTTTACGATCTTTATATTTCATCTTTCAAAGTAAAATATTTGATCATCGTTTCATGACAATCTGTACAACATAAGTTTGGCTTGAAAGGTAAGAAGTACAAGCAACTTCAAATAGTTCAATATGTTTCAAAAAATGAACAAATGTTAGGTATCTTGACCAAGAAAGGCATTATAGAAAGTCGATAAAAATGATTTCTATAATTTTGCTCGATAATAATTCTCCAACTCGAAAATTCGATAGAAAAGAAAATCTTCTCTGTTAGCTGACTCTCATCACAGAAACCGATACCTTCAAATCCCTATCCCGATAACACGGTTTCAAATTTACAGTATTATTACGACGATTTCATCTCGTTAGGCTCTACCAGTCGGTATAAAAGTTCCGGTAAGGTGGAGCACTAATTTTCCGCGGATATTGCCTCGTTTCAGACTAAGAAGAAGACGAAGAAGAAGAAGTAAAAGAAATTGCTGTGCAGAAGGGCACTTACTGTCCAGCCATTTCGAGTCGTACTTCAGCGTCCTCTTGAAGCTGAACGCTCTGCGACCGGTGGTTAAATTGTACAGATCCGTACGGAAGATTACGGTATCGGCTTTCGTGAATTCGGCGTTGGTTCCGGAATAAAGAGCTGGCAGGTCCCCAGGATTGCCCTTTTCCACCCACACCGCCGTCGAATTGTCCGCAGGATCGTAAGGACACTTCGCTATGCCCATTCCCACGCCAGGGACGAATTCGTGGCGAGGCAAATGGGTTAGATTGCTCTGCAACAGATATTCACATTGGATACACAAAGGTAAACGATAATGTTCACTTATGTTGTTGTCGCGTTTCGTGTTGTTTAAATTTTAAAACGTTTAGTAGAATTCTTAAGAGTGAGGTAAAAAGATAGTATCGTGCTGGTAGTTCAGTTTCTTTCGTTTCTATTTTGTGTGAATACTAACACTCGTGTAATTGCGAAGAATGCTTATAATTAAATAACGAATGTATTTTGTAGAATAACAAACGTTAGAATAAGAAAGCGAAGAACTAAAAATCTCTGAATCCTAAAATTCTAATATCTAGTTTTTGAATATTAGCTATAATACTACGATTCTTAATTTTTCAACTCTGCTTTAAATGTAAATGATATAGAAATAAAACGTCACAAATAGATATAACATATCAATAATGATACCTTATCAGACAAAAAATTAACGTGGTTGATAATAAATGGCATATCGAAGAAAAATAGCTGTACAGGTGACGGAAATTTTGGGACTAAAATAACACGTTCCTACGCAAAAGTTGTACGTTACTGTAGGAAACTCTATTACACGCACGGGAGTCGTAATCTTCGACAAAGCGAGACCAATATATTCTTTGACTTCATTACACGGGTACTTGAACGCACGATTCATTTACCTTGCTGCGTAACTGTAACGCCAATGGCGCTGTGTTAGTAGCAGATACCACTCGAGGAATTGATACCTAAATTACACGGTAACGAAGCAGCAACATCGACGTAGACACCGTCGAGACTAAATTCTGCCTATCTATCTTACCTAATATACTACTTATCGTTAATTATCCATTCATTGAATTTATTAAGTCCTGCTCCTATTTAGAACAAACAAAATGTATTTTATTCGATAAAATGAGAATTCTATAGAATTCTTTGCTCTTATCCAAATTTTCCTTAAACTTCGCTAAGCATTGTAATAATCTAATAGTTACACGAATTGTCTTACAATTATCCTTCTGAACATGATAACTAAAAGTACAGCGTATTTCAATTATAATAAAATTCTTCGTTTCACGTGTTCTACGTATAAAACTATAACCTTGAAAATCACAAATTTCTGATCAAAAAGATACAATACGACACGCTGTTAAAAAGCCCAAAAATTTCATTCGCGTATTTACCATTGGCATACATTCGGATTTGTAACACTAAAAAACCCTTCGACACGGAAACCGTGAGTTGGACGATGCGGTTGGTGAAACAAACGGCCGAAATGAAGAACAAACACACAGATACTTACATAAATCACCCAATCCTTGGGCGAGTGAGCGTTCGTGCCGCACATGTAGAGCCGATTGCCGTCCCCCATTGGTTGGATCACCCTTATGTGATTCCGGCAGTCGAAGTGCTGTGAAAGAAGGGGAAGAAAATTGAATTTTCGACGGATACGTGCGAAGAAACGTGGCTCGGGGTGTGGAAAGAGGCGGCGGCGCGGCGAGGACAAGAGTTCGATGCGTGGACAGGGATTTTTCAGAAAATTATATAGAACGAGATCGAGGCAAAGGGTTCCGCCGATGGTCGATCACGTCGCTTCGCGTATTTCGCTGCGAATTGGCGCACGGAAAATAAATTGGTTTTGTCGTCACGTAGAGAGTATTTGCGTGGACCTTACACCTCGCCGATGCGTGCACGATGAATACAGAATGAAGCCGCGATAAGCGGCCGGCGAATTGTGCACCTTAAAAAGTCACCCGTTACAGCTGGGGGCAGATGAAGCGATGAAGAAGGAACAAATCGAGGATTATTAGCGACAAGATTTTGTATTTTTATCTCGAATGAATACTGAATGAAAAAGAATATGATAAATTCATTTCTGGTGATTGGAAACAGTTGTCAATCTAATGTCATACATTGAAATGTTCAAGAAGGTTGACAAAGACGTATACGTAATTGAATGGAAGATTAAATGCAAAAATTGTTTTGATATGAAACTGATTGGTAACAGGAATTTTGGATATGGAATTTTAAAACTGTTCGTCCATAAAATGTAACTTATTATGTATTTCACTTGTATCTCTCGAATGATAAATTATTTTCGCACGTTATTATCTTGTTGCAAAGAATCCATATTTATAATTATTTTAATCGTTCAAATTTTAATTTGGCGCTTTCCATATGTTGATAATTGTAGATTACGAATTAAAACGAAAGAATCACGGGAGTACGCGTAGCGTTAAAAGTACAGTAATAAACATTGAAAAAGGAGCATCTAATATACATCTCTGGTAATTACTTTTTCAGACACAATACGCTCACGAAATGGAATAAAATAAATGGAAACGATGTTCGCGTCCAAACGTAAATATCGTTGAGAAATCTGCAATTAGCGTGAGTGGGGCCGAGGTCTTCCATCTCGTTGGGAAATTATCGCTATATGAAAACATTATCACCGCCAAATTGGAAACGTCATCAGACGAACGAATCCGTTCTCAATTAAAGCAACGTCAACGCGGCCGATCGATACTCCATAAAACGAATGGCTCCAAACGGGGAAACATTTTTCGTCTAAAGTTGTTTCCATTATTCCGTTTCAGTAAAAGTTGCGCAGCTCGTTGACAGCTTTTAACGAATCTGTTCGATATCAAATTTCGTTTAGATACATTCCGCGGCCATAAAATTGAAACGCACGGCCCGTTAAACGGGATTTCACTCTTTTCTCCCTATTTCGCTTCCCTTTCTTCTTTGTCTCTTATACGCGAACCATTTATTTTACATGTAAAACGACGAACAACAAGAAATAACGAAGGCAATGCGTTACGATGCCTTCAAATGAACTCGAGTTACTTTTTCTCACAAAGAACGAATAAACGATATCGCGCGCGACCGTCCTTTTATTTCAAATATCATAGACAATTCCAAAAGAACGTTTCTTTTTTTTTCGCCTACTTTTAATTATACCCTTAATTCGCGTTTCACCAGGGATTATCGATACGTTTTTTGCCTTTGATACAAAGGGATATCATCGCGTTTATCAAAGTCCATAGAAACTGTGTTCCTTTTCATTTGTTCTCCTTTGTCGAGCAAATCTAAAGAAACTGTAATTTGTTCCTTTTTCTTTCACGATGGACAATTGTTTACGAAATTTTATCCCTGCCATTTGTCTTTCCTCTACTTTTCTACATTTCTGTAATTACATCAGCTCGGCGTTTCTATTTTAAGCGATGCTTTAATTAGATTACGCTGTTATTAAAATTCCATCGAAAAACGACGCGAGCAGGGCCGGTAAACGCGATAATGAAATAAAGAAGTAATTCACCTCTGATTTCCCTTTGGACACACAATTTGCCACGTTGCTGGGTTCCAGATTAAGCGCGTCCCTCTGTAAAAGAAACGAAATCAAATGAGTTATTTTATCGTTCTGTAATATACCTTACTATAATATTAGATATGTAGCACATTTATTTTATTATCCTACTATATACTTTATCGTGAAATCAAATATGCAGTATATTTAATTAATCGTTAGTCGAATGTACTCCGATCTCATTCGTCCCCGAACGAGTATTAGGTCGTCCGAAAAGTTTCTTTCGTTTTATAAGGAAATAATGGATGCACAACATTTTCCGTTTTATATTATTTTATCGAATTACGTATGATCCATTTTGTTCTATTAAGATAAAGATTACAACGTTCGACAGACTAGGTTTCGTGTTTGTATAAAGATGCGTTGTCGCAAAAGACGTGTCTATAAAAGAATGACACTTTTTGGACAACCTAATACTTTCGTTCACTACGACTGTTCAGAATCTCAAATAAAAAAATTACACAAATTTTCATTTTCCTAATAAGAGTAACGAATCAGTATAATATAAATACATCAAAGAACGAATGATACCAATATTGTAAAAAAATTTCTAATACGAAAAATTATTAAAATTCAGTGTATCGATATTAAAATATTCTTTTAGGCGCAACTGTACTTTCGAACTTCGTTTGCACGTCTATCTTGCGTCATTTTCAGAGATGAAGAAGTCTCGGTCGGTAAGAGATTCACCATGAAAATGAATCGTTTCCTGCAACACGATGAATCACTCGTCTCTCGAAAGGTCGCAATGAAAGCCAGAAAATTGTATTTCTAAGACGAGCACCATAATTACGAGTCATTTGATGACTGAATCTCTTCTTGACTGGAACTCGCATTCTTACGTTTGACGTTCGTTCGTCGCCAGCCATCGTCTTTTCTCCTTTTCCATACAACACTCCTCACCTCAGCGGCATTCTTGCAACCGTCGACTGCTCGACACGGTCGACCTTACACAACGTGAAGAGGCGTGACGAGAGTGTGCTCGACGGTTCGCAAGCGCGAAGAAGAGGCTGCACTCGTGTCATTGTGCGGATCGCGACGCCGTGGCAGACGGACGCCACTTGCTTTTCCAAAGCTCCCTTGCGAATGTGTCGCCCGGAATAAGGTCAACAGACGGAGTTACGGAATTGAAAAAAGTAAAGAGCACCGTATCAAGTCCGGTGTACGTGTCATTGCTCGCGAATTCCGCGACGGGAGTGCTGCTGCTCTTTGATGTTTCACTCTCGATTCGAACAGAACTTCCAGAGGCTCGTCTTTTGCTATTTACGCGGTCGTCGGCAAATGGATGTCTACTTATCGTGTCGATCCAGTTTTTTGATACGACGGTTTTAGTATGATTTTTAGTTAAATATCGATGTTTGTTGGTATATAATATGGATCATTCATGAACCACGTTAATTGAATCCTCAAATTGAGGAGTACAGAAAAATGATGTTATAAATTTAGCTTAGAATTTACCATTATTTGTGTCATCTTCTTGTAATGTGTAAACTTGTAGAAATCAAGTTTCTCGAGAATCGAATATCGATTGTGCACTTACGTAATGAAATGAAGAAATTGACAAAAAATGAAGTTGGTCAGTTTAGAAGATTTAAGAAGCTCAAAGTACGAATCGCGTAAATATTTCCAGCTAGATCTTGACAAATTTTTATTAATTTTATTTCAAAAATAAATTAAAAATTTATGTTTTAGTGAAGGTTATAACTTGTAGCCTGTAAGTTCGGCAAACTTATGGGCAGTTATACGAAGTTGTTGAAATTCATATACGTTGAATCAGCATTTGAAATTTTTCATTGAATTTCAAAATTAAATCTTGAAATAAAATAATTTAAGATTTTTTCTAATAGATGCCGTATCATGTCCGAAAGCTAAGATTTGACAAGTCTACATGTACTTTGGAAAGATGAAGTACTGTCTGTGAATTCTTATGTGTGCGCATGTCTGTGACGATGAGTCTTCCTAAAGACGAAAAGTACATAGTCTAGCGAGTTTAGAAAGAGCAAGTTTTAGCAAACAGAGCTTTTTGAAATTATTCTTATTCATACATCCAGCTAAGCCATTGCTTTCTTTGATAGTAACACAAGACACAAACGTATCTTAATCACTATCAGGACTTTTTATTTATTTCTCGTGTTGCCAGCTTCGTATACAGCAAAAAATTGTAAAATATATACGCGTACATATTTTAAGTAGAAGTGAAATATTTACATACTTTCGAAAAAGTAAAATATTAAAGAAATATTTCCTTAGGGAACATTTCTCGAAACTTTGAATGGCTATCAAACAAGATTGGACGTCTATACATATGATACAAGAATAAAATACGATATCCAATATTTGTATTTCCTTATACCTTTATTCGAATCTATATTTTCCATCACAATTCTCATGCATTTTATTTTTCTCAACTATCAAGTTGGTATTATTCCTAGCATTTTGAGGGCTTTACGTCGATAACAGCTTGATCTTCGTAGAATCAAGCGATAAACGATAAATTAAAGATTATACATTAAATTAAGATCATTTATCTATCAAGGAAACCGGTAAGAAAAATCCAAGTATATTATCGGAAAAGAAACTAATCAAATTATGCGACTGAATTATAGATCACATCGTTTGTTTCAAGCACAAGCAATTTCTGCAAAATAGAACGCTAAATATCAATTCAATTATTTGAAGTTTAAAAAACCTATAATAGATATCTGATCAGACGAAAATGACAAATATTTTATGAAAGTTTATTTCAAGTGCATTCAACTGCAAAATGTAATCGTTTCAAATATATTATTTATATAAAGCTATAAATTATTTCAATTATTATAATTATATCAACTGTTGTTTCTTACGCTGCTAAATAATTAATTCAAGCTTAAAAAAATCCGCAGACAAAAATACAATTAATTGAGCAGCAATGTTTGAACTGTAATTGATTCATATACTAAGACCGAACTGTTTTTTCACCGTAATTACGTAACGGAATTCATTAAATGATTTATAATAAACACGAAATTCAAATAATCTAAACAATATTATTTAACAGCGAGAAATCACGATTTATTTCTATAATTCTTCTGCAACGTTCTATTAATATGAAAGTCCAGAGATTAATTTGTCGAAAATAATTACGTTTTGTACTCCATTCAACTACGCTTTCGTTAAAATTATTCGATTCATTTTTGTTCTCTCCTTTCACAGAAATATGACAAATTTGTATATATTGTTGAATTTGTTACTATATTTACATTAATATTTATAAAATAACAAGACAGCAGGAATTATTAATGATTCGAACATCGTTTTTAACTGTCTATAAACAATGGAACGTTTAAACTAAATAAATATCCTTTGTACACCAGTGACTATGAGCATTGTTTTCACTAAAATTATTCAAAGCACTTTTGTTCCCTCATTTTAACAACATAACCATCTTCATAAATACTACAAATACGTTTTTCCATACATTTCACATCAAATTTATAAAATATCCGACAGCACGAATTTCCAGCTATTCCTTCGTCCATTCTTCGCTCAACTTGGACGATTCAACGTCCGAATTAAACCAAGCTAAATATTGCCATTTTTACGAAACGTCACAAGGAATTTTATTGAAATTGATCTGTGACAGTAAAGCCGCAAGGTCTTTCTCCGGTAAACCGGAAAAACGGAAACCGCGAGTTGCAGACCCTTCGGCCATAGATTTCGACGCCTTCGTGGAGCGACCCCTCGTTCACCGTCTCCCATTCAGCCAGAGCATTTCGTGTGCCAGAGGTCGTAGACACGATCCGGAAAAGGAAGTGGTTCGTTTGCACGGTCAATCGTCCGAAACGCGTTGCCTTTAACGATCGATCTCCTGCGGACGTCGCGTGCCGCTCCCCGCTGATGTCACGGCCAGAAACCGCGTTGATCCTCGAAATTGTCCTAGCCCGGGAGAACGCAGGGGGGAGAAACCCGAAACACCGTTCTGTGACAGTGATCTACGGCTAATAAATTAACGAAAGAATTGTTTTTGCTTGCGCACGCGACCACACCGTGATATTTATTCGGACGATGCGGAGGACAGTAACGGGAGGCGCACTCGAAACGGGCAAATTATGCGACACGCCTGGTTTTCATGCGTCTGATTTTTACAATCTCGATGGTGCCACGTCTTTCTTTTTTATTTTTTGGATGTTTCACACTGACGGAGTTTATCATCAACTAGGATGAATTAAACGTGGCTTGTGGCGTTGCAAGTTCCGAGTCTTTATGCCGCTGTTTATAAATAATTCGACACTTACAAATTATTACGAATATATAAAATATAAATATACTTGAAATGAAGCTCTTTAAACTCATTTTGGCTTCTGAACTTGTCTCAGACAACAATCTACAATTGATAGATATTGATAACAATAATAGTTAGTATTAATTGATGGGAATAAAAAAACAATAATTAAAGCGAGATCAACTGATCTTAGAGTAATTGAAATATCTTAAAAATTTATATACATTTTATGAAATGTCAATTATTCATTGCAAACAAACGTGAAATTTGTGTGATTCAAGTATTCTTTTTGTTAATCGAATCGCACCAGATATTCTAATATTTGTGGACGATAGTGTATTACTGATTTGAGATAAATCTAAAAATTCTATTGTATGTGTTCAACAGTTTAATTCGGTTTTCTATGTAAATATGTATATAGTTATTCAGTTGACATATCGGAAATACATAAAGCAATGCTCCAGATGCTGGGAATTATACATGGACAATTTTTTTTTATCTTATTTGACCATGTTTAAACTTATGTATAAAATGCAGTTCAGAGTATACTGTTCAGATATCAGATATTTTACATATAGCACATAATCAACCCGAGCGAACAACGCAAGAAGCTAAAAATATGTTGAAATATCGAGTGAAAGAAATTTAGGGCACGAGAAAATATCCAGATATTTCAGTTATGAATACAAATAAAAGAACTTCTGTTACACTCGAAACTTTTTAATCCAATAATACATTGAAAGAAATATTTTTACAAAAGTCGAAACTTTTAATTAGTTACATCTACAATCCAAAAGTTCGATAATAAAACTAAGATACAATGAGATACGATATACATAATTTTAGCAAACGAAACACGTCGTCTAATGCGATGCATTGAAAGTAACCAAAGGAGAAAATTATTTCCGGTAGAAAAATTACATGTTCTCCGGAGTACACGATAAATTGCGTTTTTGCGACGTCGCATACGTTAGAGACAATATGTGGTATTTGATCTCGCAATAGGTTTTTGGCGAACGTGGAAAATTATTTGTTCGGGCTGAAGGTAGAATGAATCGCCTCGAACCGAATCGAATCGTCTGGCTCCCGGCAATGGCCGTGTAAAATGGAATTCCTGCGAGGAATTCTATTCTACGAGCTTTTGGTCGCTGGAAGTTCGCGAATCGCGCGACTCGAGTAAACCCGGCGCGTACCACGATTTACGCGGCTCGATTCGAACCTCTCCGATATTCGCTACGATTCCGATCGCTTGGAATACACCGAATACGCCAGAAGGGAAATTTTCGGCCGAGCAAAGACCAACTTTACGCTCCGCTGTAAAGAGAAAATTACCCGAATTTGTTTGGCTCGATATCGTCCAATTTCGTTTCTGTGGATAACGTTTCTCGCGTGCTAACTCTTTCACGCGATGGTTAAGTTTCTAATTTCAATTTTTAACTCGTGATATTAATGTTTTTAAATCCTTTGATCTCTTAGCGTTTCAAACGAGCTGGATAATAAATGAAAGTTTTATTGAGGTAGAATAACCATTAGCTGCTACGTTAACTTCATTATTGAACTTTCCACGAATGAAATGAGGTCGATTCCGAGTGCTTGAAAAAGTAAATTTACTTTTGATTTATGGGCAAGTTTTTATATTACGAATTATTATATTCAGGGGAATTAAGTAAGTTAAACATTCCTTTTTTTTCTTTTAAATAAAGATACTCACATTTTTACACGTTCTTAACGTAGAATTTTTGCTTTCAGTTCAGTGAACGTCTTTGTAATTGGGCTCCGTTTGTACGGATATATTATTTCTTGCATGGCTGCGTTTCTACCCGTGGAAAATGGGTTTCTTAAAATGGAAATAGAACTCCTCGTTTACAAATAATTAGTAGCCTCTGTTTTCCTTGACCCATAACTGTTAACTGGACGATTCTTAAACACGTCTCGAACATGCAATCACTTTGTGACATAGCACTGGTATTTCTGTCATTATACACGCGTGGAATATATTAATTGAAACAAAGGATTTATACCGTGCACACAGTATTTTTATGTTCGATTAAAGTCCTTTTTCTACTTGTCAGAAAAGGTGCTTATCAAAAGCACATTAATAACATTTCAGAAACAGGTTACACGAGTATCGTGTTACACTAGTAGACTCGATGTTTGATTTCATTCGATTCCTTTTTCTTCCAACACGTAAAACACACTCTTCTATTTAATAAAAATACGTCATTATCGATACATCATATTGATTGCTAAAGTACGTCTAAATTACACATGTAGCCTTCAAAAGTAATGCTCTTTTATTTAATAAAAATATATTGATACCAATACACATTAACAATACGATACAATATATGGTGATAACACATTGCGTACGGGTCACGAGATATCTCGTTTTTAGCAAGCCGAACGTTGTAACCGGGTCACGAGATATCTCGTTCTCATGTTTTTTCGACTGAATCAATGACTTAGGCAACCAAAGACAAATGTTTTTGTTACGTTACCTGGGTAATGAAACCTCGCGCATTCTTGTGACAAATGACGAGCAAAACAACTGAATGTTGATATTCTAAGCATGTAAGAACAATCAGTCAGTATAGCCAATACATCGATAGATCTGTGCTAATTAAAAATATGCGGACTCTGGTAACGCGTTGAGCCCGTACGCAATGTGATAAAAGCTAGTTAAAATAAAATGTCGTATGCGACTCATATGGTAAAGCATTAAACTACAATTCCATATATGGCATATCATAAAGCAACAATACCGATCAACGTACAGTACATTCGTACAATCACGGAAACGTTCGATCGCAGCTGTACATCCGCAACATCGGGTAATCACACGCGTACGTCCACAAACACGCTTGTCCTCAAACACTAGCACCCGTCCCTCCAACATATATGTAGCCTTGCGTACCTGTGTACGTACGAATATATAATCGTGCACAAACACGTGCGGATCACGCACGTGCACGTTGGAACAAGAGGGTGCACAGGTGGACACGCACGCACACGAATGAGTAATCAAGCTGCAAACCTGCCATAGCTAAACAGCGAAGCGCGCGAGCGCCACTCGCGATTCTGTGATTACACGATTGCGCTTGAACGAGCGTGGAATTGCGTGTACACGTCTTGTTCTCGAAATAAGTCGTTGGCCTTTGGCCTTTATCGTTTCGATTTCTAATTCCAAAGTTAATTTCATTCACGAGACAACGAGATTTTTCCCGGTGGAACGAAATGCACGTTCGATCGGTATCGTTTCAGAGGATTCTAACTTGCAATGGGAAACTCGCGATAAGAATCGTAACACGAGTAGCGACTCTCTACTTTGGCTTTGATCGTGTTCGTCCGATAGAATGTTAATTACGTTTGAACACGATTGACTTGTACAAAGATGACTCGTCCGTGGTTGGCTACTAATTGGTATTTTGTAAAGTTGAATTAATGAGATGAGTAAAATTAAAACGATCTCTGAAAATATCTGGACACTCGTTTATTTTGACACAGTGTATTATAATTATAAAATTTTAATGGAACATTAGGCAACATATTGATTACTTTTTAGCTAAGTTCTGTGATTCACATTGCATGAAGCTACTATGCAATGGAATAGTCGCACTAATTCGTAATGTTTCTTAGAAATTTTATAGATTTATATCGATGTATTTTTGGACATTTCGATGATTTTTTATAAAACATCTGGAATTCTTCTGGAATAATTCTAGTGTTAAAAAAGAAAAAAATTAAAAATGATTTCTGATCTTCGTGTTACTTTGATTTGATATTAAAACCTACGGTTCTTTTCGTTACTGTATAACTGTGTTTATTATTTCTTGAAACAGAGAAAACGAGATTCTTCTTCAAGAATGTAAAGATCTTGTAACAGAATCTCTCTAATTAAATTGTATTACAGGCTTTTCAAGGCAGAGTTTCCTGAAAATATAATTTATACGATAAAACATTAAAATTGGGCGGAAATAAGGACGGCGAGTCTATATCGTTTCAGGAAACTTAACGTTCGCGAAATATTTGTTAAAGGAGGTACGTTAGCGAGATAGTAATTTTCAGAGATCTGGCCGCGTATAAAGATAATCTACTTACGAACTACGTTACGTTCGCTCGCTCGGTACAATTATTCTCGAAATACCAAGCACGTGGCTGGAGAACTAGTTCGTCTCGAAGTCGCTTATATGCGCTTGGAATTTCCTATGCAAAACGATGGTTAACTAGGTAATAACTGAATAGATCCCGCACTATCTTCCTGTTTGACATCTTCACGTTCGACTCGATTTAACCGCCATTCTAATATTGATTTTAACAATTGTCTGAAGCTAGTTATCTGTTGCTTTTGTCGAATTCGCCCCACTTTCGACATGACACGTTTTCATTCAGATTCCTTTTATTGTATTACTCTGCTTCCATATCTTTGTATGAATCGACATTTTGTATCAATCGACATTTGTTTAAAAATACAACGATTCAATTATTCAATATGTAGACTCGCTACAAACTGAACGCAGATATAGGGAAACAATTATTCTAGAGATGTAGATGATTAAGAAGAATTATTTGATTCAAGTAAGCAATATATTAGGTTGCCCGGAAAGTGTCTTTCTTTCGCAAACGTATTTTTTACAATGCACCTTCATACAAACGTGAAACCAAGTCTGTGAAATGTCGCGGTGTTTATCTCAAAAGAACAAAATGGATCGTACGTGATACGACAAAATAATATAAAACAAAAAACTTTGTGCGTCTATTATTTCCTCATAAAACGAAAGAAACTTTTCGGACAACCTAATACATTTAAATACCACAATTTAATTTTTTAAAGGAAAATTTATATTATACGAGTCTATCCTTTATCGTTTTTCTCGGGAAATCAATTTGGTACGTAAATAGCTTTGGTCGTGTCAAATTTTGTTATTCTACTCTCTTTATCGCACTGCGAAAATTCTAATTTGTGAGAAAAATCTCCCAATGGATATGCGTAGAGATTATCTAGGACCTGCTAGCACAAAGTGACTCCCACACACTGTCGTAATTTTCAAAATATTCACCTTTTTCTCCTTCTAAGCATCAGCATGTGATGAAAATGAAAAGGAAGGCGTTTGCCTCGTATAAATTTCACCTTAACCTGTTATTTCTTCTTTCTTCCTTAACACATTTCCCTAAATACACCTCGCGTCTCCTAAACGTACCAAAATTACGATCACGCACTGTTCTAATACTCAAAATATCCACCTCCTATTTGATGTGGTTCGTATGCCTGTAGAAACAATCCAGTTGATCATAAGGAGGAAAAACGGAAGGGAAGGCGTTTGCCTCGTGTAAATTCCACCGGTTGGCCCGTTAAAATCATTTAACGATGCCAGCCTCTAGTACAGCTGCGCGTGGCCATTGATAACGACGTATTACTCGTTAAGCAGCCTGGTGCATTAAGGCTGCGATGTACACACCGGGCTAGCCGGTAATTAAAAGCGGAGCCATTCCCGGTATCCGCACTTAACTGCAACCCAGCCAAGGATCTTCTCGTTACACTAATCATTACTATCCGGTGGTGTACGCCGAGTTAGAAATAGCGAGGCTGCCGGGAAATGAAGGCGCTGGATCGAGGTGTGGGTGAAAGTATCTTCGAAAGGAAGAACGAAACGAAGACCGTGGCTGAGGCTGTGCTCGAGTTCCTCCTTCGTTCCCTTTTTCTTTTCTTCTTTACTCTTTTTGTACGCGTGTCGAAGGGTCGAGTGAAATGAAACATGTTAATGGTATTGGCTACATGGAAAAGGTGCGACGACGAAATGCAAATGCTCCTCGTTCAGAGGAAAGAAACTCGTGTTGAGTCATTAATCTATCGAAAGACCTGCTTTGTAACTTGTTTATGCATTTATGTTCATTCGTGTTTCATTCGATTTTCTACGAGCGTGAAAAATCTCTTTGACTGTGAAAACTGATGGCTATGGAAAAAACGATAGTTTAATCTTAGATATGTTAAGTTGATAGGAAGAGTTCGTTGCTCTTCCTTCGTTGAAAGGAGAGAAATTGATTGTTTTAATTGATATTTCTATTAATTAATCTTTGTTGTAATATTCATTATTGTTTGTGATTGCCTTTTATCTGTCTAATTCATTCATTCAATAGCTGCTGAATTTTACAACAACGTCTCATGTACATCATTTTATGTTAAAAGTTAATAAATATATCTTTCATAATTAATCGGAAACGATATTTTTTATAAATAGTAATATTGTGAATAATTCTGTGAGAGTGGAATAATTATAGAAAAAGTTACAGGATACAGAAGCATAAAATGTTTTTACTACTGTTTTCCAGCGAGATCGAAATCGTGAAACATTATAATTCTACTCTCACACGTCGACAGCGTGTCGTTAATTAAGAACGCTCATTTGTGAGCTATAGTAACAGTAAATGAGTCATAGAATCTAATATCGGAACCAACTCACGACGTTTTTCCATTACCATCGTGAGCTGGCCGACATAAAAGTTTATGTAACTCGTAAAATTTTCTCGCCATTACGTTTAGTTAATATTAATAACCCATGCGTAGCACAGTTCTTGAAAATGTAACTTAATAACCGCAGAACGTTTCATAAACTATAGTTGCCTCTTTTTCACAATTAAACAAAAAAGAAATTATTTAACGATAACATATCTGAATAAACTACACCGACATAGCTTCTAATTTTGAAAATAAAGGAACATATAATATCATACGTCACTTATACACCTGAATCATTTTAGCCCCTTGTTTTATAAACATTTCGCTCTTAAATGAAATTACGTTATGCAGTACTTACGTTAAATGAAAATTCAGAAATAATTTCGGTTCAATAAAGTTTCGATACAGTACGCTGAAATGAGATTCAGAAATAAAATGAAATTTTATCGTGAATACAATTTGCATTAGTTACAATACGGCTATAATTTAGAGAAGCAGAAATAGGAAACGAGACAAGAGGTTTAATGTAAAATCGATAAGGAAAAACCAGTGTTTGTTCAATATCGATCATAGATCTCGGAGTCACGTAAGCAAAGAAAGAACCACGCGAGACCAAGCGAGGCCGACGATTCGTCTAACGGTTCAATTTCAGATTACAACCCCGATATCAGGCCTCCTTCTACGTCGTTTTTCTAACGAACCTCTCGTATTACCAGGGACCCGTTAACGAGCTCGCGAAATGGGAACGCACCTTAATCTCGCTCGGTTTCTGATTAAAGGCTATGTTCTCTAGTCCTTAATTCACTAAAGAGCAGCAGAAAGTTCTCGAGCAGGCAGACGGAGAACCAAGAGACGCGAGCAACTTCAGACTAAGAAAGAGTAAGAGAAACAGAAAGAGAGAGAGAGAGAGAGAGAGAGAAAGAGAGAGAAAAAGGAAAGAACAGGTGCAAGTTACCTATATAGTAACCTACTACCCACTTGGTATGTCGGACTTAAATGTATAGTTGTCTAGATCAGAAAAGAGAATGTGATAGTGGAATTAATGTTTTCTTTCTGTTTGGAATGTTATTGCAAAGGTTTCAATGTTGTTTTAACGTTCCTTTATAGTCTTTGTAAAGTGTGAACAAGAAATATTTGTATTGTAAATTTATTGATACGATGAGAATCAAAATATATACTCGATATTTTAAATCATTTACAAATTGTATAAAATATTGTATAATTATATAAAAAAACATTTCTAATTATGAATTGAAGGATTTGGAGCCAGTCAATAGGAACTTAAAAAAATTACAAACGAAATTGTCAGTTTGCTGAAACATACTTATAGTGCCAGGGGAAATTCCTATAAGAATATTATTCTGTGCGATTCGATACAAAATAACGTATCTTATCGTATCCTCTGTCACTGCCTCCATTAATTAATCATTGATACAAAATGACAGTTTTTGCTTTCATAGGAAACAATATACATAACTACTCCAATCTTCGCGATAGAACATAAATGTCTATATATCACATTACAAGATATTACAGAATATTCAAAATAATACGAAACGTTAATATTTTATATTTTCCTGCGATTACTTAACTAAGAATAAACCAAAATAGCCAAAATAACCAAATCTACACAATTAATTCCATAAGATTATTCAATAATAACCAAAAACATCCTATCTCTCACAAGTCTACCGTTTCACAACCACAGCCACGTTCAAGCCTAACATGGATACGTTCTATGTGTCTCTAAAGGTTGAACCAGGTTGCCAATCTCACCAGGTCACGTATGGATGCTGGCAATAATTTTGTCAGCTGGCCGGGGTGCATCATTTTATCGCGTTGCCTACGATGCCATTAACTTTACGGCACCGGTGTGCCTGGCGGCATGCAAACGCCTCGACTTCCATTATCGGCCATGGTACGCTGACTATTAAACAGAAATATCTACCGTCTCCCTGTACGTTGGTTGTATGTGTTCCGACCTCAAACTCCATCGACGGAGCCGGATTTCCGCGGATTTGCTGCAGGCAGAAAAGTCGACGAGGATCGAGTGCGAGGCCACGGGGCGTCCCCAAGCCGCGTTTACACGCTCAGTAAGCAGTCCTAGAGGAAGAAGTCTGTCCGTCGTCTTACAGACGACGAAAGTCGTTGACGCTTGCATTTTGAGACGACGACACCGAATTTCAACCTCGCCGCACCGTATGCTGAAATGTTGCCACGCTGCCTGACAACTTGCAAAGGTGTTGAATCTCGAGTTTGAAGAAATTACACGAGTGGATATTTGACTGGAAGAACTTTGGGTTTTATCGAGAAACACGTAGAATATTATCTTCTCTTTCTCATTAGGAAATTTCTTTTAGAATTTATCATTATTGATATCATTTTCTTTCGACGAATGAACTTAAGCGTCATTCGTATCTTGAAAATTGATTGTTAATTACGTATTTATGTATATAGTGAAATTGAGAAACTAATAAAAACACGGAGTTGATCGATTTTGCTTCCGAGAAGGTAAGTTAAAAATTAAATTCCCTAACAATTTTACATTGAACCGTGTAATTAGTCGCATATTTGTAATTTTATTGGAGCACGAAATAAAATATCGTTCCAATAAATGAAGTTGTCTGGTAGTTTTATGCGCTTGTAGCTTCTGGTATTAACATACTTCTCAAAGCATCTTGGCTTTTTCATTTCTTTCTATGCGGCTGCAGCATCTTTGCATTTCATTAGACTCCGTCGCTTCCTCATTTAGCCGTTAGGAAACAAAAGCAACGAAAAGTATGGCTGAAAAATAGGTCGAGGCTTTTGAAGGTTGGTTTGTGGAGCCATGCCATCAAAGACAAAGAATCTTCTTAGCAGCGAAATATATACTTCTGAAGTACTGCCGTATAATATTCGTTATCGCGTGTTATATATACTTTACATCCTTTCCTCTGTATTTTAATTGAACATTTTCCTTTGCAATTTTCCAACTTCAATTAACCGATGTAATCGTGTCTTCGATAGATCGAAACTTTCAGAATTTAATATCATGCACACGATAAATCTTTTAATCTTCTTCTATGTATATTGTATATCATCATTCATCGTTAACAAAGGAAGTTCAACATAGTCTCGTTACAATTAACTACGTTAACAAATACTACACTAATGAAGAAATAATAAAGAAACATTTCTAAACTTCGTAATATATTTTCAATGACACCGGCGTATAAATTACTAGCAAATATTTTATTATTAGAACTTATTATTAGAATATTTTATTTAGAACGGCGTTCATATGAATTTTTCGGGAGACAAATAATTTATATAAAAGGAGGTCATTAATTCTCTCAAATTCCCGTAATTCATTGTTCACATAATGGTTCACGATCGGATAAATATATTCAAACGGCAAGAATTCATTTAGTCAAATACGAAAGAAAATTTCGTTAATTAAATAAAATTCGCATAAACAGAGTTCGACTGTATTAATAATTTATCATAGATTTAACCCTCGAGCAATAACAATTTCACAAGCAAATAACCCAAATCCAAATCCTAAACCTCAGCAAATCAATTCTCCGAAACATGTCATCCTATATTTTTCGTCCTGAGCGATTTATCGTCAGCCAAATTTAAATAAAAATCTCTAAAATCCGCAAAAACAGGTCACACACTGAGTGAAGGCAGAGAAAAATCGGTCAGGTTTCTAAACGAGCAACGTAATCACTACTAGGACGGAATCTTTTCGACGTGTGGATCGAGGCGAAGAGAACTGCCTCCAAAAGGTGCAACCGGGTGCAAGAAAGGCGGCCTGATTATGTAACAAAGATGAGAACTCTGCGCGAACATCCAAAGCAGAGTGTCCACATGTAATCACCGCTCGTGTCCCAGTTCGGACCAAAACTCTCTTGCTTTGCGCCTCTACGTCTTCAAATCAGCCACGGTTCTCTGCCGTCTGCGCTTCTTCTATTCAAGAGGTCTCCGCGCGGTGCTATGCTCCTCAGAGGGTAGCTTTAGACTTTCGGCATCCGGCTTGATTAAGCTCGTGGCGAGGCGATGATGTCGCGAATAGAACACCCAGAGGTTGTCATCTGGTCGTTAAACTACGACGAACTCGTTGCTCCTTCGTTCCTGTACCTCCTCTTCGCCTCTTCCCATCTCTTGTTTCGACGGTTTAATCATCGCCGTGATGTCGCGCGTCTGCGAATTCCTCGGCCCAATAGCGAGTCAAGAATCGTTAACTAAAAGTTCTGATAGCGGTTGATCCTTAAGATGCGCGACGCTTTTTGATTAATCTTAGCTGAACAGAAGCGCTCGTCTCTTTACTACGCAGGTTTGATCCCTCGATTGGCTTTCTCTTAGGACGCGAGATGGTCGTAATGAAATTATTACTTCAGGTATAGCCTTGTCTTTTGAAGATTCAAAGTTTCAAAGATTAGTAAGGAAGAAAGGTAACGATGCAATTTTTAGAAGAAGATTTGGGATTTCTCTATAATTTGGAAAGATTTAATTACGGCAGTCAGGGAAAGAGTGTGATACGCAATACAAAGTTAAAAGAAATAGGAAATGATTCATAAAAAATGACTATTTATATTCATCATATTGTGTTAATTGCAATTATGTTTAGGCATATAATAAAGACGTGACTTAAAGAAGCACACGCATATCCATGTATTTATATTTTTGAAATTTCGTTTCCTCTGTGATAAGGAGAACAGAAAACATATTACCATTGATCGAAACAAAACTATAAAGATAAAAAGTAGCAGAAAATAAAATCTAAAATTCAATTTCACTCATGCAGGATATAGCGTGCCATGAAAATGTAATGCCCTTTCCCTCTGCTTGATAAATCATTCCACACCTATACGACTTCATTTATACTCGAAACAGAATTGCATAAAAGTGAAATCGAACTACATTTATGGTCAAGGGTAGACTGAAATATTTAGGGAGCCCGTCGTCTTTTTACGAATGACATTTTGATCGGAAGTAAAAGAAAGTGGAACGTCAGTCTATACGGCGACTGGTACAATTTACCGTGCTAAATTATTGAAACGACCAAGACCCACGGTTTTCTCAGGGGTATCGACACCCCCTAACCTTCGAAATTCGAGGCCCGTAATGGTACCTGGGAGGCGTGGTTAAAAATTCATCGGGCTGAGCCACCGCGCCGCTTTTTATCTCATCAAATAGTAACGCACGGTACTGAACCGTTAGAAGATAGAATCGTTTCTTGTCGCTACGTGTACTATATACTAATAACCATCCATGAGGAGAAATTGTTAATACAGGGAATGAAGTCGGAAGATTTACGTTCATTTTTCAGTTGTTGGTGCCAATTGAAAATTCTCTATACCATGCGATGTATCTATATTAATCATTAAATTTGTAATTTGAATACGATACTCAGAAAAAGAAATATGTATTCCTTAAATATAGACAGTCATATTTCTACCACTATCTCAAAGGTATGGTCCCTCAGGTTACTTGGTGTCTCATTTATTAAAACACTATGTCGTACAATCTAGTTCAATCTAATGTAAATATTATACTGTTATTCGATCATTCGTATTAATTTCTCACAATTGAAAATATTTAATTCCTAGCTTCTTCACCACTAGTTTCTAACAACGAAATAAAAATTCAAACTTCTTTCAAAGATTTAAGCTATCTTCTCGATAGAATTTTTCGAAACCTTTCAATCACGTAATTCACGAAGAACTAAAAACTCGTCGAAAGCGGCTCCACGAGTGCTAAAACTGAAATTTAGATAATTTCGTGTCGTAGACAAAGTGACAATACCTGTATTCGATTCGCCTTGCAACTAAACACTCGAGCTTCGTCGTACATAAGTGATCATACGCATAAAATTTTCGCGATCAGAAGCGATGAGACCGAAAAGTGCCTTTCGTTGTCGATCACTACCGTAAGTCACTTTTTCTTAATGGAAACCGTCAAACTCGCGCGCCCTTCTGCGATCCGACGCGAAAGATAGAGACAGAAAGGAAGTGTAGCAGGAAGAGCTGAAAATGGAGAAACAGAGTGGATGGCGGATACACGCACATCGTGTGCGCACATCGAAGGGAGAAACAGGATAAGAGAATGGGAGGTGGATGGGGAGGTAAAAGGAGCGAAAAACCGGGATTCAATCTGCATTCAATATTGATTTCAATCCGATATCGTGGATTCCAATTTTTGTGATTTACTTCTTACACCGGCGGCGTGAAAATTATCTACGCAGTGAAAAAGGCCGCCGGAGATTTTTGAAAGTCAACTCCAATGCATACCGATGTCATGCTCTCATAGATCATGCGATTCATTGTTAGGGAGAATGGGGATGCATTGACGATTCTAATAAAATCAAGAAAAAGATGCTGCTTGAAAAGTAAAAATCGTACAAATATAAAGTTAGAACGAGATATTGGTAGAAGATGTATTATAATAATTTGTACGAGTGAGATTGTGGAATCATTTGAGAAATAGCCATCAGCTTATAACATTTTGTAATTTATTTATATTCGTGATATCATAGAAATTATTATCTGCATAACTGTGTTTCATGTTCTACATGAATCTTAATAATTAATTTTAATCGCTAGCTTGTACGTTGATATCAATTCAATCTGTTTATATCTTTATCAATAATAAGTGGAAATTATCAATGAGTTCCGGAGTAACAATTTTACGAGTTAATGCTCTTATAAATTGAAAAACAAATTATTAAAATATTAAAATTGATACAAATAAATCTACGCAAACTTTATATTTAGTGACACCATTAGACACCAATTTCTGTTAAAACAAATATTGTCTTGTTAAATGTTCAAAGCCAAACTACACAACTTTGAAGTTATCGCTATTCACGCTTGAACTATAATTTTTGTCACATTCCTTTGTTCACGATTCTAATCTCCTGTGTCCACCAGGCATTTACAGGAGCAAAGTTTCGCAATCGAGGGACGTGAGAAGCGGGTGAATCCTTCGCGTCATCCGTACCAATTATAGGAAGTCAATGAGGTAGAAGAAACATCTAACGACCAAAGTTCCAGGACATTAGTGTCCGCGGAGGGTAAACGTCCACAACGCGCAGATAACAAATTATCAGGCTTGATTTTGCCAATGACGAACTCGTTCGCGCGATATATCTCGATAAATTATCCGGAACTATGCTCGAGGTGAATTGCATCGGTGACGTGGATTTTAACGATCAAATGGGACGATCGTAAATCCTCGATGCTCTGGATTGAGGGATTTCTTGCACGGGATTACTATCGAGTAATATTCGGTATATTTCGCTACACAAGACATAATGTTACAAGAAAAAGTTTCAATGAATAGTTGTTAAAGTTGTATGGCACGAATAATAGTAAATTCTACGGTAAATTAAAAAACACAATGTTAACAATATCATCAGTTTTCTGCATCTTCCAATTTATGGAATGCATCAATGTGACTTCCGAACGATTCAATTGTCTCGAAAGTTGGAATTTCGTATTCAAGTGCATAAAATACATCTGCAACTGTAATATAATGGGTTTGCATAACTTATAAAAAGTTTCAGAAACGAAAGAGAAGGAGACATTTCTACCAATATTTATCGATCCAAGAATCATTTCACGCGAAGATTACGAAAACACAGCTGTCTTCTTATATTCATCCATATATTTCCATTCACGTGCAGAATATTAATATCGAGGAACGAAGCGGCGACGAGACGATAAATTTCGCAGAAAACCCAATCTCGTCCGTCAATAAGCACGGAACAATTACGGATTATCACGCTTCAGATCGCGCTGAAGCGGGCCGCTGCTGTATGCGTCTTTTTTTCTCGGGTTTTCGCGGTTTAGTAGCAGAGGCAGTTTGCGCGACAACGAGAATCACGACGACGACGGGGCGAGACGGCGACAAGGACGCAGCCAGTGCCACTGCAGGCAGGGGTTGTATGGCTATTTGAACACTTTCGCCATAAATTCGCGCGAGAGGGTACTCGAGTCTCGTTCGCGCCGCGCAATGCGCCGATCCTTCTCCCTTTCGTATTCTCGTTTTGTGCTTGCCTCTCCTCCTGCCTCCTCGCGCGTACTGTTTGTACTTATAGCAACGGCGTGTCGCGCCTTTCGGCCGATTCGAGGCTCGTTAGCGCGGCTCGAGTGACGGGGGGTTTCAGTCGGTCTTCGAAAACGCGACAAGCAACTTGCTGAGAGAACCGGCAGACCACGTGGAATAAGGAGAGGGAAGAGCAGAGGTGAAAAGCGAGGAGCACAAGAAACAAAGCAACGATAAACAAGAGTCACCGTGGTAATTAAAAAGTTAAGCTGCTAAGTAGCGATACAATCGCGAAGGCAGCGCAAAGTGAAGGACAAATACAAGAGGAGAAAGAGGGGTTGGTTTGACTTGGATGAAATAGCTAGGGAGAATAGAAACAGCAACTTGGATGAAACAACTCTGTGGACTAAGCACGGAATAAGGCTAAGCAGTGAGTGTAGCATGGTTCGAGAAAGAGATAGACACGCTTGACAGTTACTTCTTCGGATAATAGAACCGTTTCGTAAGCTCCAATTACCAGCATCGTCGAGAACCATCTAACGCGAGCCTTCTAAAGTAGCACGCTAGCTAAGAATTCTCTCTCTCTCTCTCTCTCTTTTTCTGTTGCACTGTTTACAATTTCGATGTTTGTTCGACGACGAAGGAAGGGTTTCTCCACCGCAAACTCGATGTTCGCAGAAATCTTACCATTCTGTCCAGTCTCGTATAGTCTTCTCCCTGCTCCTCCTTCTACGATGTTTTCTCTTCCTCTTATCTCGTTCTTTTCCTTTTTTACCCTGCTCGGTCGAGACGGTTCGCCAACCGCTACTCTGTAACGGCGACCCCGGCGAAACTTTCTAGACTCCCGATTTCTCGGTGTCGCGCGCGAAGCGAGGAAAGAAATCTTCGGCAAGACAAACTCGGCCCGCGATCAAACGAACGTCGCCACGGCGCGTCTACTCTTTATTTTTCCACGACAACACGGTATTAAAAACGGGAGAGGTGTAATGAACGCGAAGAACAAAGACCAACGCGAAAGTTTTCTTTAGATTTATCGCTTCCAAGTAGAGTAAAAAAAAAAAAAAAAAAAACAAGGAAGGGAAAGAAGAACTACGTCGTCGCGGTGTTAACCAAGTCTAGGATTACCAAAGACCATACTCGAGGAATAATTTTATTTGGGCGTGAAACGAGAACGAAAAATCGGGAAAATGAGAAGTGTAAACAAGTTTGCACGGAGAAGAAAAAAAAAAGAAACTAGTATAAGGAGGATTTCGCGAACAGAACCGTGAGAATTTTTCATTGCAACTTTCGTAAAATTTTGTTTGTCTTTTCTTCTTCGCGATGCGGCCCGGTTGCCGCTGCCTTCGCCGTGATTATCCGCGGAACGGATTTAAAACTGCGTTAGCGCCGGCTCTACGAGCACCGGTGCGCCACCGTCATTACATTTATTTACAAGTTTCCAAGAACAGCGTCGCGCCGTGTCTAAATACCCAAGTAAAAAAGAGGAAAAGAGAGTTGGTGCGCGAAATCCTTAAGGATTTCTTTTTTCCTGAATTCATCGCTCGCGTATCTATGCAAAACACGAGCAGAACATACGTATATCGCTGAAACTGACTGTGGAATAAGTAGAATGTATTATGAGTAGAATGTACTATAAAGTAAAATGTAATATTCTGAACGTCTCCTTAACATCTCAAGTTTACTACTGATAGAGTTCTTGAGAAAAAGGAAAATTGGGTACCTACACTATAATAAAATAAAATAAGAGATATCTGGTTTAAATATACTTAATGCTACTTAAAAGTAAGTATCTATATGTAAGATATATATGCTATCAGAGATGGAGAAAAGATATACCGAGTTTTTGAATTATTTATAGAAATTCCAATATGACCACATTTTTTAAAGAAATGGAATTACGTGTTCTTACTATCGTCGATTTATTGTACTTTCAAGAGCGTTCAAGAATGTCAATATCTCGTTGAAACCAAATTATTAAAAATGAATATTTCGTCAGTGCTAACCTAATACAATTAATCATAGCTTAACTCGAAAATTGTGCCAATAAGTATACTAAAGCCTAACAGATCCAACGTCTATCTTCTAAGGAGAGAAACATCAGTTCTTAACCATACCGAATGACAAATCACGTCCCAGGTAACTATAAAAATTAATTTCGCGTACGCGATAGAACATTTCTGTTACGAATTCAAATTAATCGAACGTTTATCAACCACTGCAAAATAAACTATCTCATTGCAGAGTTAATAGATTTCCGAGAAAGCGGGGTGGAAATGTAGAAGCATAAATTTACGGTCAACCCGAGAGAAAAAAGGGTTTTCCTTTTTTACCCTAGTTCGCGCGTATTCGAGAGGCGAGATTGTTACCAGAGAGGCAAAAAGCAAGAAGGAGAGAGAGAGAGAGAGAGAGAGAGAGAGAAGAAGAAGAAGAATGAGAGAAAGAGCTGTTGGTCTCTCGAATGCGGCGGCTGGCGGCGCAGAAGAGCCTCATCAAACTGAAATTTCGCCGGGGTCTTATCCTAAATTCATCGTTGCAATAAACTCCGCGTTACAGCTTGTACACGACCAGTGCCTACCCCCCTCCCTCCCACCCCCGAGACGAGGGATGTCGGCTCCAAAACGCGACAGGCGAGAAAAGGGAAAGGAGGAAAGAAACACGAGGGTGAACACGAGGCGTTAGGGATAGAAATTCCGAAGGCAAAGCAGGAGTCTCGAAGTTATACAGAGTGGCCTGCGCGCGAAATGTATATTTAATGCCATCATTCTGGAAAGCAGCGGACCTGCCCGTTTATATTTCAGTGCTTGGCAGAATTGTTTGCTACTTTTTCTTTCGCTGCCAACCCCTCGATATCCAGCCATGTCATCTTGTACATGTACACACATAAAAAAAAAAAAGAAAAGGAAAAAGAAAAAAAAAGGAAATATCGGGAGAGTACTCTCGTCGTATATTTTATCGTTGTTTTCGGATATTCTTCTTTTAATTTGTCGTATAATTAAAAATGTTGACCATATTTCGAAGAATCTTTGTTCCATATTTTCTTCTCTCCGCGAGGTGAAAAGAAAAGTACGGAGGATGAGAAGTAGGCGGTAGCTTGAGTAAGATCTCTTAATTTCGCGTCGAGATAACGCTCGGTCCCACATCGTAATAAGGGTAGAGTAGAAATAAGAGAGGCTGAATGAGAAGTTTTTAATCATCCTCCGTATTCCCCAGTCGTTGCTCTTTCTGAACGCTGCTGTATTTCTAGGTCACCGCGAAATTTGACAAAATGATTTTTTTTTTGCAAACTTCGGGGCGCCGAAGTTTCTTTCGAAACTGCAGAGAACGTCGCACAGTAGTTTAATAGTAATAAGTTTGTTCATATAAAGTGTATATAATTATTTATATTTATATAAAAAATGTATTTTTACATATAATAAATTGTATATTACATAGTGTATAATAATATAATACATAAAACACAATAATCATTGATTCGAAAATACTTGGAAGCAAATAATTATTCGTCATCGCGGTCTTATCTCATCCTGGACCACTATGCGTCGTGCAGAAGAATTGAAGCAGTTTCGGAAATTCCTTCTGATTAATGCAATACCCAAGGCACATTCTCGATAGTCTCGATCAATCGCTCTATTTATTCAAAAAATATTTACACAGCGCAAAGAATTAAAAGCGTTAGAAATTAATATCGCTAAAATTACACGCTGCACAGAGGGGTTGCTACCCTATTGTGTTGTATTTCACGTGAACTCGTCAGATAAATCACGATTAACACATCTGGTACCGATGGTACGTTACATTCGTCAGAGACACGATTTTCATTAAACGAACAAGTGTACTCTTCAGCTTAATACTGATATAAAATCAGAGGGAAAATGTAACGAACGTGCGAGGAATTATCGTAAATGAATATCGCGATACAATTTCCAGAATCCATTTCTTGCCCCTACGAAAGACCTGTGCGTTATATTTTTCATCGAAAGTGTCACTGTACAACAGTGATCAACAACATCAAACATCTCTGTACGTTTTATCATTAATTTATTTATACCATCTGTGAATTTCATCATATTCCCTAACGCCATAGATGAAATTATTTCTCCAATCACTTCTGCCCGAGGAACAAAGCGGTCGCTTGTCAGGCGAAAATTAACAAATCAAAATAGAAGAGCTACGGTGATCGTGGTTGAAATAATAAAGCAGCCGAACTCATTATTACCGCGTTCCACGGGCATAAAAAGCGCATAAATCTCGCGGACGTGGACCAATATAATCCGACCAGCCGACTAGCATCACCGGAAGCTCTCTCAGCCGCAGCATCAGCAAATCTGAGAGAGAGGCACAACGGGTATCTCATCCGCGGCTTTACAGCCGTGTAAATCCCACGGAGGGCTTCTTAATACTTTACTGCCGTCATGTAAACGTAAAACCACCCCAGCGTCCAATCTTCCGGAGTTGCAGTCGTCGCTGTTGCGCCAGGAGTTTCAGTCGGGGCTGATGCGATGCGGTTGCTCCGAAACGCGTAGGTGGTATCAGCCGATATCGTGAATCCTGATCTTCACCCGGATTGGACGTTGTTTTATTGGACGTACCGGTGTTTTATAGATTCCGATTTTCTCCGGCCCGATGAAACCACTTGAGCTTCTCTCGTTTGAACTTTAACCTTTTCCCTCCTTCCTTCCTCCACTCTATCCTGTTTCTGTGTACCACATCACTCAGACACGATTTGGAGTTCCGTATTTTTGATCGACGGACACGACGATTTTCCTCGTCGATCGATCTCCATCGATGTAAACCAGTCGTTCTTTCTTCGTCGTTTCGTACCACGTAGTTTTTCCTATTTTTTCTGCTTCTTTTTCTTCTTTGTCTTTACATAGAACACTTTACCTTTCACGCTGGAAGAGCAGCACTGGATAAAATGCAGAATCCGGCCTGGTTGATCTTATCATTCGATGCATGTCTCCGTAGTCAACGATAAAGATACTGAGATTGTCTGGCTCTAAATCATGGGTTTCCTTTGAAGAATCTTCTACATCGCGTCCACTCGGCTCTCCGTTTCGAGAGCAACGTTCAAGGATAAGTTTCAAAGGATTTTTCGATTGATTAGTCGGTGATTGGACATCGAAAAGAATAGTAAAATTGACATATATAGATATGTTATACGCGACTTTGGAAAAGTGATTTACATTTACCTTAGACTCGATGACATAGGGACGTACAGACTCGTGCTAACTTAATAACAGTAATATTTCTATGTTTCTTATTATTCATAAGATATTTGTGAAAAATTAGTAAAAGGTATTAGAATATAAAAATAACCACTTTCCTATTAAACGTATTTCAACAGCATACGTACATAACGTATTTCAACTACCATATTACAGACAACATACGTACTATACAATTTAACACAGTAAGATAGATCGATAAAGAAGCCTAAACCTCAGGACTGAAATAACTTTATCCACCAACTTCGCGAGCCGTCATTATTCCGCAATCTAAAGAAACAACGAAACATGGAGAAACTTGTGCAATTCCCTTCCAGGCGACGACCTCATGTCAATCCCTCGTATCAATCTAATACCACAGTCGATACTTTTCCATAGCATCGAGCAACTGAGAGTTCAGTTTGTTAATTCGTTGGAAAAAAAGTACACGAAGCAACAGCGAAGTAAGAAAATTACCGGGTACGAATGATTTGTTCCACGTGTTTTCGCGAGTATGGCGCCAACGCTTCTGCAAGATGCACGAGCCCCGACGAGTATGTCCCCGGTCGTCCATTGTGAGCACCACGTGTTATAACTTGCGTGAAACGTATGGGGCGCGGAGCAGTTCCCTCAGGACTGACGCACGGCCTCGAAACTTTTCTTCTCCCCCTTATGAAATTGTAACGCAGACACGGATTAGCATGGAGCCCATTGTCTGGCCTGTGCGCCAGGGAAAAACGCACACGTTCGCGTGACACGTCGTGTCGCGGAACCACGCTGCGATACCATCGAATCGATCCCGTGTTACGCGAGATGGACGGGCTAAGACCGCGTTTTCCGACTCCATTTTCATTGTTCCTCGTTCGTCGTCGACAGGTCTGGTTCGATTTAAGTCGGTGAAATTAATGGAACCGACGATCGTTCCCTCTCGCGAACCAATTCTGTCGCGTTCAAACGCTTCATTATGGAAATAGACAGCGAGCGAACTATACCCAGTGCCAATGAGGTAATTTGGTATACGCGTTACTCACGGAATGGACTCTCGTCGATCCTGGATTAGGATTGATTGATCGTGTCTTTGATTACACCGCACCATACCGCGCTTCGTGTTTAATATTCCGTTTGACGAGGAGGAGAAGTTGCAAATTGTATTTCCTTATTGAGCTTTGTCTATTAGGTTGGAGCAATACGGAATGATACCTTTTTTAAGTCAGATTTCTTAAACATATGTAGATCCTTGGATATTTCATTAAAATGAGTTTCCTGTAATTGTATTCAATTGTGTAATCTTCCTAATAATTATCTAATTATCTCATCCATTCTGTATTTATAAAAATTATCAATTTTTTCATTCTTAAATTAAAAAAAAAATGATGATTTATAGTTTCTTGTATTATACATCTTCTTCCTTCATACTAGGATTGGACAAAATAATGGAAACATCTCTTATATGTCACATACATGTACAAATGTGACATAGGGTTAGATAAAACAATAAAACACCTGGTATATGTCATATCTGTATATGTATATGACATATAAGAGATGTTTCCATTATTTTGTCTAACCCCTGTACATATTGAGAGGATATAGATCTTTTAAGAAGTTTGGCAATAAATAAATTGCTACACAAAGGTCGACTTTTTGTAATAAATTCATACAATGAATATTGGTTTACCAGGACGGAGTCACTTAAATATACATAGCTTCCTTTCTTCATCATCATGAATATATCCGACATCGCAAATTATATTTCATCTGCAAATTATCATAAATCACAACTTACATCAACCACTGATAATATCAATCTTCTACCTGATCTGAGCTACTCAAACATTATCCTCAAGAAATGATCAATATCCTCAATGAAAACAAGGTATTCTTTCATTCCCACCTATCTGTTACCTTTCAACAAACAACAAAGAACATAATAAGCCGTCCAATTTCGAATGGATCAGAGCGTGAACAAACAGAAAGTGCGAGGTATAGAAGGACGGAAGTATCTTTGAACGTATCAATTTCCCGTAGCCGTCTAAACCAGAATATACCGCTGCTGCGGTCTGCCCCCGGACCGCAATCGCTATACATGTATGCAAAACACGAAATTGCATCAGAAAGCACTAGGCCCGTCTTCTTACCTACCCTAACTCACTCTTTTCTCCTTTTTCCTTCCTTTTCTCTCTTTTTTCTCCTTTTTTTCGCTTTACAGTTCACCACGTAACGCAACGGTCCCCTTACTTGGCCAGCGCGAAACACCCCCGGGGGTTCGGTCACAGGGGGGATGGACGGTTCTGTGGCCTGGCTGAGCCTGCGCTAACGTTTTACGGCCACGTTACCACGCCACTACCACGAGTAAAATCGAAATCCCATTCCCGTTAATTCTCCATGGAATCGAACTCTGCGGTGGCAACGCCGGCCTCGCAATGGGATTTCATTGTAACTGCGCCCGACTCCGGGCCGGCTAACTTTCGCGAATTTTTCACGCTCCCACTCTTCAAGCCTTAAGCAACGTCGAGATCGAGTTTAACCCTCTCTCGTTCGAATTTTACTTTCTGGTAACAAGTATGTAAAGTCCCACCGCGGAAATCCACGTTCCAAGGTGTCTCGGTTGTGTTGTTCGTCCCACCGTGGACCCGAACTTTGTAATGACACCGGGGAACCTCGGAAGTTTGTGGAACCGCAGACGGAAGATTCTTCGCGGGAGCGGTAATATGGCATTTATTAATGGGAAAATTGAAATTGGTTGAGCGTTTCAATTACTCGCGAGTTCTTAAGAAGATTTCAACTGTATTATTTCAATTTTGTTTCGCTGCGGCAGTATCTGGCAACGGGCAGGATTAGGATCGAGCCTCACTTTTCACACGAGAAATATTATGAGATATACATGCGCCTACTCAAAACGATAGAAATATTTTTTTAAAAGTACGTTACAAATATTTTACTTGTAATTTTAAAAATGTATAACAATCCTGACATTACGGTGCTCGTCCTTCTTCAAAGTCCAAAAAGTGAAAAATCTATGTTTGATGATTGAAACAAGAATCTTATATGTTAATTAATATGTTCCAGCGACAGTGAAACGTAAAGATTTTGAAGGTAAGTCAATATGGATGGGTGATGTGGCGTTTGAAAACCAGACGCTAAACGATGGACGTGTTAATGTTTGGCCACGCCATGATGGTACCGCAATGAACAAAGTCGAAACCACAGTCACCCGGAATTCTCTATGGAACTAAACTCTGCGGTAACGTCAGCCTCGCGATGGAATTTTATTGCAACTGTTACAGTGTAACCGTTCGTGTCGAGCAACTTTAAACACAGAACAGCATCGTAACGTGACAAGATAAAAGATGAACTTCTCGTGAGTACGAACTGTCATGTACAACAGGAAGATACAAGTTTAATCGAGCGTTAGAGATGAAACTTGGTGGAAAAGGTTGAAGACATCCGATTTCTTTAACAAATGTTCATTACATCTCCATATTATCGTATTGAACAACGATTTATTTATTTAAACTTAAAAAGTACACGAATGAATTTAAATATCATCATATCACTATATCAATATCAATATGAATGGGATATTTCACACATTTTTATATGTCGGAGATGAAATGAAAACTGGAGCCTTCCCTATGCAATTTTGAGGAAGCCTTTTAATGCTTTAGTTTAGATTTTATCATAACTGTAATTAAGTAATTGCCATTTGTAATTGTTTGACATTTGTGAAAAGCGAAAATGGGTTCGAGGTGACAACTGGTCGCTGAACGTAGCCACGGTCACGGGATAAACGTTTGCTTGATGAAGACAGAAATTGCCTAGTATCGGCGTTTGGATCTTTCTCGATGTTTCCAAAGAGTATACAACAAACTTTTGACAGAAATTGCCTAGCAACAACGATTGGAACCTTCTCGATGTTTCCAGCGAGAATATAACAAACAAATGCAGTCGTATAACGAAAAAGATTTTAATCAGATATTCATTGGTGTGATCGCCATGGAAAGTGATACATCGAGTAATTTACCGAGTGATTCAGCAAACGTATTTTTGTGTTATAAAATTGTTTAAAGTTTTCCCGTTGACCGTGGATTCGTTTGAACCCCGGATCATTGTTTATAGCGTAAATTAAATTCAATATTTGTAAATTTTATCAATCGTTAATTTTCATTATTCGTTAAATTAGTAAATCGTAAGATATATTATTCGTTTCTTTTATTGTTCGATAAAACTTATTATTCTTTAATCTAATTAATAATTTAATTTATCATTTGTTTATCAATCATATCTTTTACAAAATTCATTATTCATAATATTTTGTAAAACCTTGTTTGTTCGTGTAAATACATTCTCTGTTTTGTAAAACAATGGCTAATTCAAATGAAGAAACATTACGTGATTCAAATCTTAATGACAACCCGACATATAAGTATAATTGAAATCTTTCCTACTTTGTATCCACATTTTGAAATTAAAGCAACCCATACATAGAATACAAATACACTTGAATCGTTCTATATATCATCGTAATACAATCATCTTGTAAAATAATATCTCTTCCTCATCCTACTCTTGTACCACACTTTTATTATCCTCTGTCTCTTACCAATCAAATCGTCACGTCAATTCTCCGAAAAATTTCAATTTCACATCCAGTTCGAATGCCAAACGGCACAAAGCACGCTAGCGTGTTAAGAGCCATCGGGACAGGCGTGAGAAACACGATACGCGACTGTTTTACGTGCTTCAATTTACCATTCGCGAACCGGATCGACGCGACGATCATAATTAAAGAAAAAAGGCCACGCTGGAAACATGATCTGTAAGCGGCTGACCATGGTCCCTGTCGAAAGAACGAAACTCGAGCTTTATCCTTTTTCCGGCATACGTCCAGCGATCGCGCGCGTTGTTCTCCGCTTTTAAATTATTTTTTTTCGTGACAATCGTCACATCTGGCCATAGAGGCAACGAGAATGGGGTTGGTTCTCTAGTTTCTTTCTCCCTTTCTCCCCTCTTTATCTCTTTTACTCTTCAACGTTTCTTTTTCCTCTTTTATATATTTTTTCTTTTGATTCTCTATTTGGGGTGGTTTTCGGTTTCGCGACAGGTGGTATGGCAACGATACGTTGCCCGAATAATTGCGTTTTCGAATTGTCGTTTCCTCCCTCATGGTGGAGCGTCGTTTCACCGTTCTTTGTGCCCAACCATGAAACCAGTATCGAGAAAGACTTTTTCTTCATCCCCGTCGAAACTCTTCGCCCCTCAGGGGAATCCGGTGGAATTCAATGGCCGATTTCAATGGACTGTAGAAGGTAAAGATACGTGAAAAGCTACTCTTCGAGGTACGTCCGATACCTCGAAAATTGTTTTCTCTTACGTTTCTCCCTCTGCTTCTTCCATCTCCTTTTCACCAGCCCTTTCTATCTTTCTTATTTCTTTTTCTTTTTTATCTATTATTATTATTATTATTTTTTCTATTACAATTAATCTTGTTTCTTTGTGCTACTCGTTATGCGAGGAAATTTATCAAATCCGAGGACCCTCGCGATTGATTCGAAGCGTCCGCGTGTGTGTTTTGCGTCGTTCGAGTGTAACGCGCGCTTTTCAATTTATTGGCTACAATCCACTCGAAATTTAATAACGTTCCACGTGCTCGTTATCTCCGCTTGTCATCAATAACTGCGGCTCTTCTTGTTCCTCTGTACACTAACACTTTGTCGTCGCCGCTTTTCGTGCAACGCTCTGGAGGATCGCGGCCGTGTTCGCGCGATATTGCGCCAAAGAATGACGCCATACCGAAATCATTTTTTTTCTCCACTCTCCGCGAACAATCGAGGGAAATAGTCTTTCATATTTTAAAATGGATCGGTCGGGAAATTTTTATACGGGATTTTATTATTCCTCGGCTTTAAAATGTAAAGGTGTAAAAATAACCGTGGATTCGTGGAAATTGTATAAAAGGTTGTTGTATAATGAACACAGAAACGTCAAATCATATTATATTCATGTTTTAATTAAGATATCACAGATGAATAAAATTTTGGAACGAAAACAAGAATGAATTTGAGACAAAGCATTTTGATGAATAAAGTTAATTATGAATTTTTGTGAAGCATTAATAAGTTTCTTATTTGTTTATCTTTAATAGCGATCGTTTCACAAATTTATAGATCTTTATTTCTTGTATCAATCCAGTTAAAATCCATATAGAATGTTGCTCACGTTTTATGTTTCTTACTTTAACCAGTATACTTGCAGAGTAAAATAAAATTACTTATAACTTGAAGACTGAGCCATAAACGTTATTTTTGTAAAGCAACTTTTATCATCGCTTTGATCTCTAGAATCAAGCCTATTAACATTCCCTAGATATCTTGTGACACTCTTTATAGAAGATTATTCATGCAACATCAAATCCTCGTCAGAAATATCACGTACAAAAGATAAGAATTTAAAGCGTAATACGAGAAAAGACCTAAGAATACCTTATAAAATAACACTTACATAAGACGAAATAAAATGATCTTCTGAGAGCTAATTCAATAGCATTGAACTGCCCGATATCCATAACAATCCGATTGAAACATCGTTTAGAAAAATCAATTCCATCGTCGGATTGGCCTTCTCGACGAAACAGGAATCGAAAATAAGATCGGTTGGTCGTTCGAGATAGCCCGTTATCGAGGCTGAAGTCGATCGCGAGACGAAAGGACGGACAAAACTAAAGAAGAACGAAAGAAACGACGGAATGAAGGTTAATGGCAATTTCGATGGAGGCGTTTCGAGTAATGGACAGAAAGAAGAGAAAAAGACAAGCGAACGAGGTATCTACGGATCGGATTTCGGTCTTTTTAAAAAGCGTTGCAATGTGGTCGGCACAGAGGAAAATGGTCGGCCGTCTCGAGACTTGCGATCGTTCGACAAGGTTAAAAAGCAATTTTCCTTCCCTGACAATGTCGAACAATCGGACTACAGGTGACCACGGTCACATCGGCGTCACCGACGTCGGTACCGACAAAGCAATTCCGATTCAATCTTCCTGAACGAACCACAACGATGGTATCCCTGGAAAACGAGCGCCAAGTGCAGCGCCGCTCAACAAGAAGTGCACCTGGGCGCAGGAAAAATTTAACCAGGTGCGGTTCGGCGAGATGCTAAACGAAAGCATGGACGCGATTCAAAGCGGCGTATAAAGAAGATTGCAGCAGTTTCATTGGTGCAATTATGCTTCTCTGGTGTTCTTAATACGCCTGGTCTGCTTCTCTGTTCTTTGTTTTGTCTTGGGAAATTGTGAAAATTGTACTTTGTTTCGTAGAAAATTTGTTGTAGTTGGATTTGGAATTAGCTTCTAAATGATAAAATAAAACGATAAATATCGCTTTATCAAAGGTATCGACAACGAAATGTAGTTCATAGTACGCTTACGCGTATACATGGATTAATCTTTGTGCGTTCGTCTACGGAAATTGATTGAACTTTAGTCGACGTATCATTGTAACTGAGTCTTCGTATTCTGAGGATATACAAAGTACCATTAAAGTTGGCTTTTTTTCACTCTGAAGATATACAAAGACACAACATAAGAAACACAGAAAAAGATGAAGGCTAAAGAATTCGCCTTTCTTGCTTCTAAAATCGAAACTTTTTAGGAGTAACCAAAGAATTAATTACGCAATAGAAACAATCCCCTTTCAAGATTTTCTGGGTTACATTCAGGTTAAACCTAAATTTAAATATGTTTATTCTGATAATTCGCAATCCGAAAATTATAACATCTAACGCTTTCACACGTATTCAACGACAGAAATTGTCCACTCTCACTCATGCAATTAGACTCGCACGAAAATTCCATTTTTTCCAAACATCACGGCAAGAATATAATACGAAATCAACTAAAAAGGCAAAGAGTTTCCTTCTCTCTCTAAAAGAAAAGGTTCCACAAAATATGGAATTTCACGGCGACCACCATTTCCAGTCTGCGTGCATTAAGCCGACATCGATTGTTCGACGTTCGCGGCACGACGAGAACAGAGTCGCGCCAGTGCATCCAGGCGAAATGGAAGAAAAGAGTGCGTGGAAAAATCGGGACACGCAATGTTCGTCTACAATGGATCGCTTAGAGGCAAGTAGAGTCGTCAGCTGTCACGATGATGTAGACGACGTTTCTGCCGGGATGATTGACAGTTTTATGGGGGACGACGAAGACCGTTTTTCGGATTTACGAGCAGAACGGAGTTTTATCGTAGCGCATGAGGGGGTCAAGCGTTACACGACGTTTGATGCTAATCGAAGCGTGATGCTGCAACAGAAGGCGGTTTTCGAACGTTGCTACGTTTGTTCGTTGTTTCCTCGAATTAAATGGTACGCGATTCGTAAAATGGCGCGCGAAGATGCGCCGACTGCCACCGGTCGTAAGATCCTGCGTATAGATTCATTTTTATTGCGCCAACTGGAATTCGAGGCGGACGGAGGTTATAAATGTAAATTACTACTTTTGTTGTTTCGCTGCCAGCTGTGCGATCCCTGCGTGTATCGGGCAGAAACAACGGGGGGTAAAATCGTGAGCATACAGAGGGGAGTTTTATGAAAACGAAGTTGATATTCTGTTTGTTTGAAAAGTAGTGGGCTGTTTCGATCTATGAATTTTAGGCGCATATGTATTTTAAGAAGTGATTAAGTGCAAATTACTTTTCATTAATCTATTAGTTTTCTTAATGGATTGCAAATATTTGTTGCAAATACACATTTTTATGAACGCTGAAGAAATAAGAGAAATACTTAAAGATACTGTTGAGAATTGTGGATCTTAATTGTCGAAATAAAAGTAAAGGAATACTAAGGTTACGCTTAGAATTCATATTAAAATAGTTTTAGATTTATTTAATAAACGATTTCCAGGATCTTCGTCGATATACATTCGCACGCGTCTCAGCACTCTCTTTGTCTCACCGTCTTCCACACCAGACTGCCAACGGAACAGTTACGTTTATCTGTTTTTCGAGACGCCGCACATACACATACTTCCTTCAACACACTCATATTCACATGCGTGTGTCACTACTACTCGGACAATCTAGTCTAGCACACAAAATTATACATATCTCAATAGAAACATTTATTTCCTTCGTCAAATATTGTCATTTTTAGAAGAGTTTTATTATTTTTCCTATACTCTATACATCCATATATCTTTGAATGTAACCAGAAATGTATAAGAATCTGTAGTTCAGTTATTGATTCGAAGTGAATCATGAAAAATGCACCAGTCAAGGCACGAAGTATAATTAATTATATTTTACAAGATTCATCATTTTCATATATTATACATTAAGCAATAACATTTAGGTGCTCATTATTGGCGATAATATAGCTACAATAAATATAAAAATAAAAGATTAAAATAGCCACGATACAATGCGTATAATAGTAATTTAATCTTCGTTAATAATGCTATAAAGGTCTTTTCATTCAAATGTACTACTGGTTAGTAAAAAATATAATTTTCTTTTGTAAGAAGAATTTTTTATACGAGTCTCCAATTTTCATAGCTGCTATACATATTTCTTGACCACTCTAAGAGTGCTTTAAAGTTTTCACTCGAAGCTTACTTTCTTCCATCGTGGAACTTTTGAAACTGACATTAAAAGTTATTAGACACCATGATCAGAAACTTTAATATCATATAAAATTCCAGAAGTTGTCGATTATACTACCAGTAATAAACCATTCGAACTAGAAATGAGGATAATATTTCTGCGCTATGGTCCATAATATTTAAGGAAAATTTTAGTGAGTGGTATTTTTTATAACCAAGAATCAAACTTCATAATCTATTATATAAGATATTATGTATCTTATTACCTTATTATCTATTATTATAAAATACTATGAAAATGAAATGTAGAATCTGATGAAGGGACCGCAGCATTGGAAATTGACAGTATATGTAGTATTATTCCAATGTGAATACAAAAATATGAGGCTATGAGAATGAAAGTATATAATGAAAATATGGAATAAGCAATGGGAAAATATAACAAGAAAAACGGTTCGTTGGAAAATAAGAACGTGCGTGCAAATACTTTTTGTAGCCACCTTATGTGTTAAAAGACTGTGAATTACTCACCTCGCAATTAGAATGACTGATGTTGCTCAGATTCAGCCTGAACACCTTGTCCCTGTAACAAACGAGAAAAACGAAAATGAGCCAACGGTGGTGTAACAACAATTCGCATTAAACGCGGCGATAGCCGAAAGCTCGGGGTATAAATTTTCATTCCGTACGTCTGTAAGATACATTACCCCTGCTGGGCTGCAGGCTCGCCTTATCTAGTCACCGTTATGTATGGTTGTGTAGGAGGCGTGTGGCACTTTGCTTACGGCATTCTGCCCGGCACGGCGGAACTGCTCGCGAACGCCACGGAATTTCTATGAGCATCGAAGGAAGGAAACCCTCGTCCCTACGTCTACCAATCTCCTGTATCTTCTTCCTCGACGGAGCCCTAACTTTCTTCGTTTCCGTTCTATCGCTTACTTTTTATTAGGATTTCCTTTGACGCATGATCCTCCGGCTAGGCCCAAGGTTATCAAACAAAAAATATACGCACACGTCATAAGACAATAACGAGGATGTGGATTGTCATGCAATTCCATATCTTTATGAAAAGAATTGTTGAACTGGCGAATGGCTACCGTGGCGGATAAATGAAAGTTTAAAATTTATACACTATGAATTTCAGTAACTTTTGTATCAAAAGCTTTTTATCATATTCACAACACTCATATATTCTGTGGCATATATTATATTTATTCGTTACTCTTATTAAATCGTTACTCTTATACATCAAGTTCATAAAATTATAGTACCTTTATTATATATCTTTTATCTTATCAATTTTCTTTTCTCTGTCATTCCATACAGTGATTTGTTTCGTACAATCTAAAAACTATGGCGAGTACTCTACTCTAGATATTAGGTGGTCCGAAAAATTTCTTCCGTTATATAGAAATAATAGACGCACAACGTTTCTTGTTTTATATTATTTTGTCGAATTACGTACGATCCATTTTCTTCTGTTGAGATAAACACCGCGACATTTCACAGACGTGGTTTCACGTTTCACATTTGTACGAAGGTACACTGTTGTAAGAAACATGTTTGCGAAAGAAAGACACTTTTCGGACAACCTAATATTTTATACGTTTCAGTATATTATATGGATTCTTTGGATCTTTGCATTTTTAAATTTATTATAACTGCATAAAAATACATCTAATAATAAAGGACCAAGGCAACGGGGTTTCTCCTTCGGAAGATTTTTCCTCGATTCAGCGAATACAACCCTCTACTTTCCCCCTAGAAATTCCAATGGCGTTAAACCGAACGTTTGTATGGCCGAAGTTACGTGTTCCACGGAATCATCCGGAACCGGGAATTCGGAACAATTGAAGCTGGAGCTTCGATTATATACAGCTCGTGGGCATATTTAATTTTCGTTTCCACGGCACCTTCGTAAGGATTCGGCGAGTTATTCACAACGAGGAAATTCGAAGTTGCCTGACCTAGAAAATGGAAACCTTCGAGTTTTCCAGCTCGCTACGCTGCATAATTTAAGAAACTTTCTTTATATTGATAACTGAACTTTGGGATATATTTTAGTGACTTTAAAAGTGAAACATAGACATATGTGTATAGAAACTGGTATAATATTTGTTTACGAGTGTAATCATGTTTGACTGCATTAACCGTTTTCGTATATATGATAGATGGTAAAATTGGTGAAACAGGTAAATCCTATGCAAATAAAGTGGTCACACATTGGAATCATTATAAATTTCTTACACCAAAATACTTTCTTCCATCGATAATTTAACTTTTCTATTTCCTGAGAAGGATTGCAAATAATACAATTACTAAGAATATTATTACATATCAGAAATAATCCTTGATCGTTACACAGAAAAACAATATTACTTTGAAATATTTTTGGAAAGTCTTACAACGAGAAATCTTTAAATATGCTCGAAGCACAAAAAATTCACGAAAACGGAATATTTCAATTCATTTAGAAAATCAAAAGATTCATCCTCATCCAATTTCGCACATCACTTTCATCATTACAATAAAATACCATACATACGTCCAAGTCTACAAACACGTACTCGATTTTGAAATACCTTACACGATTACTTCAACCGTGCTATTCGTAAAATCCAGTCGACAAAACCGAATCGTTTCCACGGACGCGCTAATTAGCAAAAACTCCGCAGGACGACGCGGTCGGAAAATGATCGCGATTTCCCGTTACATCTACAACGAGACCGAATCGTGGGTGAAAACAAAAGTGCGTGTCGGCGGATCGAGCGAAATGGTACATGGAACAGCGAGCATCGGTGGCTGGGGTAAATCGAATTTACCCAGTTTCGAAATGTTTCGCAACATTAACGCCGGCGCGCCACATAACTTTATTCCAATAACCGTTCGTCATTGGCCTTCAATAGAAAACACGCAGTCGGATGGAATGCGGGTTCAGAAAAAAAAGAAGAAGAAAGACGAAGAAAAAGAAAAAAAGTATAAAACGATGGAAAAAGACGAAAGAGAGAAATAAGGGTGAGAAAGGCAGTCGTTTGCTTTACCCTTCGAAGGTTTCCCTTGCTCATTCATCCGGTGCACGCTGCCGTGAAAAAGTAAATAGCGACGTGGAAAAACAAATCCGTAGTTTGGAATCCGGCTGCGCCGGCTTCTCGCTTTCTGGAGAAGTTTCCTGGAGGGCTGACGTGAACAGGTGAATGGGAAAGGCGGGGCGAGACCTTGTACGTGCAAGCTCGTCGCTCGAGACAACCGGAAAGAACGGGGGAAAAAATTTGTACGAAAGCAATTTGCGGGGGTGATCGATGGCGGCGGGAACGCGAGCGTAAAGTCATCGTGTTTTCGATTTAAAAAAACCGCCCAGTCAGCTTCGAAATGCCGGACCGTGGTATCCGATCTCTTTCGAGCCAGTTGAGAATTTCTACCGTTTCTCTTTTCCTTCAGCTTTTCGTTCTGTAATTTTTCGATTGCCTCACGGAGCGAGTTACTTGCAAGAATTTTGATAGAATCGTAGACGTGACGATATATGTTTCTGGTCTAATGTCTTTTGTAGCTGAATTTCTTTTTATTCCTTTTTTCTTTCAATTGAATGTATGGTAGTTCACGTCGAAATGGATTATAAATTTATTGTTATATTTAAACAATTTGCTGATCATTTCTATTGGTATTTAATCAACAGTAAAGTTAAAGAAGATTGGCTTGGTATGGTTATAATATTTAATAAACTTTATAAAATGTTTCAATGTATGATGCTTCGATTTAAACCAGTTTGATAGAGATGTTACCTCTGCCGATTTTGTAATAACAATAGTAAATGTATTTGTTACATCATAAAAGTGTGATAATCTAAAGTAACAATAGTACTATCATTCACTAAATTTCATTTTTAAATTTCCTCTTTTTAATTGATTCTTAGATTTACAATAAATTCTCTCCTGACATTCTCTCTCGACATGTCTCTCTCGAGACATTATTGTTAAACAAATCTGTATCAAAATAATTGAATAACTTCTTGTCTGATGCATTTCTAAGTTGTCACAATAAATAGAAATCACGAGCGATTACACAATGAAAATAAATATTTCAAAGTAGTTTCATATCAAAGTAATGTAACGTACTCGACAAACTTGGAAATTCACTAGCCAGTAAATCAGAAAAGCGTCGGTGTCTGACTTGGTGTTGCACGTGACGTGACAGACAGCTCCGACCTGCAATGCATTATCCACTGTGTCGAGATCCAGTCCCCATCTTCCCCCTTAAATTTTCGATGGCGAAACGCACGTCAGGAAAGAGCTACTGTTGTTATTAACATCGAAAGCTTTGCAAGAATAATGTATTCTCTGCGATGTAACATAATAGATCGATTTTAACAATTCGAGGTGTGAATCACTTAACGAATACATATATATAGTTTGACCTGATTTTAAACAAACTATAAACTTTTACTGCCTATAGGCTAAAATTTTAGATGAGACAAACTTACGAAATATAAATATAACGTGTTATATAAAATATAACGTGTTATTATAGAATATTAAATAATGAAAAGATTTGTTCTATTAGATGTCTTTTTTATTATCTTTAATATAATCATATTTTATAATATGACCCACTTTTTTTAATCTAAAAAAAGAAGATTAAAATTTTCGTGTTATATATTACCACATAATATACCGATTTATTTACTAAAAATTTTCTCCGAACGATAAAAGCTTCATTAAATTTTGTGTCCTATTTCAATTATGAGATATAAAGGAACGAAGAAAGAAATTGTACCTCGGTTTTAATTACACCGAATTGATTGATTTTAAACAAGACCCTAGAAAATTTTCGTTCGTTAATTAAAAACGAAACAAGCGCGACTCGGTTCAGCGCTGCTTCACGACTTTTCTCTTTTTTTCCGAACCATTTGATTTAATATCCCCAGTACCAAATACATATTGAATAAAACAATAACACAGGAATTTTTACTTGTCATAAAAGAGGGAAAATGCTGTCAGAATCTGTTATCGATCCACTGTCTTTCATCGAAAGTTAATATCGCGGCGTTTAAACGGCGATGAACTAATATCACGATGATCGAGCAAATATGGCGCAGTAAAATCCTTCAAAAGAGTTTTATCTCACGCAAATCCCGTATAACGAGAAATTTCATTCCAGAACGATGAAACTTTTTCGATAGATTCGATTGTGAAATTTACTCCGCGTCGATTTCTTTCGAAAAATACATCGATCAGTGTTTGACTGCTGCTTATTAGTCGAACAACAGAAGCGTAAAAAGACAAAAGAGGAAAACATATAAATTGTTTGTCGATGCGATTATCTCTAACACTATATGATACTTATCGATTTCAAATGTCCATGGCTGTATTACGGCCATTTCAATTGCTGGAACGCTCAATTCTGATCGAATGCGTGAAATCTAATCACATCCGTCGGATTTCGATTGATTCGCTAAATGCGTTTGCCGTGTTTCCAGAATCCTACCACACCGTTGCCCGTTTAATTATGTAAAATATAGCGACATCGTTTAACGTTTAGATACTTCGATTATCAGATTTTTATATTTTATGTATGATGACGATAGCGGTTACATTGAACATCTTCATCTAAGTACCAGATACATAAAACGGTTCAATACAAACAATTCCGCAATCGACACTACCAATATTTGCAGCAATATCTTATCGATAAATTTAATTCATAAACTTATAAATACACTTATTCTTTCATGGGTTTCCTACTTTTAGTTTTCTTTTTTTTCACTTTCATTTTCTTTCCTTCTTCTAATGCAGGCGCAAAAGATTTATTTTGTCTTTTTGATATTATTTTGTACGTATACAATACTATTTACTATTAATACAATGCTGTTGTTTAATTATAATACAATACTCATTACGATGTATTGAATATTGTATACACGATTTACAATCAGTGTTCTACAATTCCATACACTTTTATATCAAAAGAATTGCCAACAAAACGAAAGAAATGTAGTAAAAATAAAATCAATTCGCCCGTAACATAAAATCGATTTCCCAGTGGCCAGGCTTTACTTTCATTAAGAGACGTTCCGCTGTATGCTCGTACATAGGTCGACCAATGAGGTATGTTGAATTAGAATAGAGAACGAACCGTGACACGGACTGAATTGGACTCTATTCGATGAACGAAGCGCAATGCATCTCATTATTCGAGCGACAAAGGAGTTTCAAATTAGCCAAGCGAAACAAAGTTAAGCGGTCACGTGTAAACTTTTATGAACATCTACTCATATAAAAGTACATACTTCCTTTCATTCTCCATACCATGGTATGCAATTCAGTTTTCAATGAAAATTAAACTTGACTTGCGAATAACGAAAACTTTTAGCAATTCCTATAACTTGCTAGAAAATTTCAGTAACAAATGCTTGGATGTGTGTGTGTGTGTGTGTGTATGTGTGATAGAACGATTATAGAAAGATTATTCACAAGGGGACATCAAAAGTCTCAAAAGTACTACAAATAGAGTGATCCTCTTGAAGTGCATTAACACGGTACTCGATACATCTAAATCTCGACATGAGAGTCGTTCATTGTCGAGAATGATGGGACTAATCGATGTCATTTTTCCGTAGCACTCCAACCAATATCGACAATGGAAGCACATACTCGACAGCGCAATCTCGCAAGGCATTCACATAATTCCACTCCTTTTTCACGCATCACGTGGACAATGCTTTCCAATATCACGAATTCTTATCTCTGTCCAATCGATATGCAAAAAGAAGTAAGAGTAAGCCCTAAAACTTATCCCAGTAAAATATATCTGGGCAAATGAAAGAAAAACAAAGTGGTTTGTCAAAAGATAACGACTCAACTATAGGATACAATCAAAGAGATAAAAAAGAAAGACACAACAGAAGAAGATAAGAGAGTAACAGATAAGTTCCATAAAATCGCAGAAAGAGCAAGATAAGGCTTCTGTTCCACAGGTTGCTAACAGGGTCGTGATGGAACAACAAGGATTTTCGTATCGCAATATCATTTCAAGAAGACGGGATTCCAATGTTCGACACCGCGATACTAATCCTCGCTACTCTCGTAGAGTAAAGAACGACTTCTTTCTTTTTTCCTCGACTCGGCAACTCGGCCGGAAGTCTGATAATTGCAAGCGTGTGATTAGCGTGTCTTAATGGCGGAGCGAACCGCAACGCAGCCATCGATTCTCCAACTACAATTAATGGGTATCACCTTTCTAATTAACGAGCAACGATGCTCGTACGTAGTATCGATCCTATGCTGACGATACAACAAGGTAAAAAGGGATCATAAAGGATAAGGGGAAGAGGGACGAAGGGAATCATGATGGGATACGGTTAGGAACATGTGCAGGTCGCGAGTCGTGCGACACGAGCAATTCGCATGGAGCGAAAGTGTGATCGTTCGCCACTTATCACCATCAACGACGATCTGAAACGTGCGTCGATTACACACCTCCCCCTTTTCCTCTCTTTTTACTCTTCCCCCCCCCCCCCCTTTTGACCTTTATTTCGTTCTTCCATTTTTCCTCCTCTTGCTCGCTTTTTCGTTCATTGTTTTCACTTACACACACACACACACCTGTACCGGCATTTTTCCTCGACAGTTTACCCTAGCTGGCATCGACGATGCACGAGCGCGTGTGGTTCTTAGGCGGCGAGGAAAAATTTATTATCACGGGCCAAGAGGTCGAGGTATTATCGAGCAATTTGTTTTAGGGTATCGATTTAACTCCATCGCCCCTTTCCTTTGTCCATTTTCCGAGCGGAAACGTTTATCTTTTTTATTTTTCATTTCATCGACACGATCTATTATGCTACCATACTGTGTTTTATGAAATAGCCTGACCACAGCACGTTGTTTTTCTTCATTTCGCATGAATCGCATTAAACTGAAGCGCTAGAGCAAATTGTAATTTCACTGAGCATAAATGTTCTGTTGAGATTGACGTTCGTAAATAATTCAAATCAATCGTTATACATTTGACATGCATGTTTATTTTACTCGTGACTTTTTTCACCTGTCATATATTTTTACAGGAATTCAAATGCAAGGATATTTGTGGCACGCCTTTGTCGAAGTTTCAGGATTGGCAAAATTAATCAGAATAGTTTACGGTTAGGCGAAACTCGTGTACATTGATTGTTACTAGGTCTCCGTTCGGTAACACCGAGGTTACTAATTGCAGTGTGGCTCATTATCGAACTAATATTGGATTTCGTAATTCGAGGGAAGTAGGTAATTAACACGTCAGTATTTTTCTGTAGAAACGACAGGAATTGTACTCTTATGAAAAAGAACGTGTCGATCAATGAGGAGACAAATATTTATAAGTTGTTATTGGCGTTCAATACAACAAAATTTGTTGATTAAATTTTTTTAATTGAAAAATAAATTTTCTTTGACAAATTGCAATTTTAATTCTATACGATAAAAAGGCGAAATTACAAAAGTTCCAATCACCCATGTTCTAAATTTACCAATAATATAGTAATATTGACCTATATTCTACGATTTCCACCTGGAGGCAATCTCAAATATAAGGATTCTATAAAAGGGAGCACCACCAAAACGATTTTCATCATAAGAATGTATCACTTATACCAAATCATTGGATCTACCCCTTTATCTTATCTTCAAGGTGATATTCTTATAAAGATAAGAATATCACCCTGAAGACCTACGGCCACCTTGAAAATTTTAAAAATTCTGTACAAAAGTAACGATTCTACCTCCACAATAGCTTATTAAAAAAAAAAGAAAAGAAACCGCATCGAATCCAATCTCAACGTACCAATTTATCATTTATACCAGGTCATCGATCACCCCCTTTTCGAAGAATATCATCTGGAAATCCAATTAACCGGCTCGCGAACGATTAACAGTATCGCTCAGTGGGAAACCGGGCAAAATTCGCTTTTTACAAAGCGCGGAATCGACTCGAATTTGCGAATAACGCGCTGCGTTTTATCCGGAGCCTTTTAATTAAACTACGCTCCCGCAGCTGAGAGGGTGGTACGCTGATGTTCCGTCTGAAATCGAGAGTCACATCATTGAAACGCCGCGTTCTCGGGGATCATAGAGCTTAATCGTTTCGCATCATTGGAAAAGGAATGTCGGAATCGTTTTCCTTTTGCGCGAGGATTCTTATCGGAATTCGATATTGCGGGGAGGGGTGGCTGCGTGTGCAGGTGGATAGTCGAAGGGAAACTAGAAACGAGGCCATGGAACGAAGCCAGAAAACAGGAAACGTTAAACTCCTGCTCGCTCTTGCTCGTTGGAAAATGCAATTTATCGTAAGTCGCGTTTTTACCTTTTCACCCCTTATGCGCTTTGGTACGCGCAGGCGCTCCCGTCTTGTTACCAGGACGAGGGGAATCGTTTTTAAAAGGAAGGATCTTACGCGCTTGTCATTTCTTACCTCGTCGTCGCCTTTATCCGATTTATTCTCCCCGTTCATAATCCCGTTTCCTCCACCTCTGAGAGAATATCATCCTCGGTCCTCTCGTTTTGACTGAAATTATTTCGCGCCCCGCGCGTGTCACGCGTTCGCTGCCGCGTGTAATAAGGTTACGTTCGTTTGGAAATCTTGAGAACTGTACTGGGGCTTTCGGTTTATTCGATTCTGAACTCGACGAGAATTTGAATGTTATCTTGTTTCACTAAATTGCTTATTTTTGAGCGACATTGAATAGTATATTGCAACGTTTCTTTTGTTTTTATCTAAGTGTAGTTAGTATGTAGTAGAATTAGAAAAAAGTAGAATTAGAAAAGAATTAGAAAAAACAATGAAAGGAGATATTCAATTTGTATACAATTTTATGGAATAATAAAAGGAATAGATCACGGAATTAGCACAAAGAATGAATAATACAAATCGATGCATAAATGTAATGCGGAGCACAACTCTAAGAACAATTTTAAATGTATCCTTTTTTAATCCCAATTTCATTAACATTGCCAAAAATGATAATAATTCGCGGGATGTTGTACTGAATAAAATTGAAAATGGAAAATAAACGCAGCCGACATAAATTTTAATGTTAATTTTTGCATAACAACATCGAACAATCATCGATATACAGTTTGTGTAAAAATGAATTTATCGAGACAGTAAATTTAATAGATTATTCGTGGATGCGCTTTGAAATTCAATATCTATCAGTTGTTCCGGAATTACCTATTACATTTACATAATGCTACTTTATTGAGCATCGCCAGGATTAAACCTTCATTATTCCGACTATTTAGCAAATGGACCACACAAGCACCGACAGATATGTTAAATATCAGCAAAATAAATCGTCCCCGCGAATGCCTTGTGATCCGTTCTAGTACAATGATTACGATTCGTATTTGTAATCCCAACAAAATGTAATACGACCCCGGTAAAATGGTCCTAATAATCATAAGATAGTAATTCCTAATGAGATTTTCATCCATTTAGCAATATAAATAATAGCAGGTCTAAATTAAATTTCTACTACATCAAAAACATGCTTAAAAATATACTATGACGAGAATATATCGTAATTATACTTCTACGTGTAACATATTTTTATTTACAATCGAATTTATGAAAACGAATGCTTTTTAATATTTCTTCACTTTTACATGAAAGAGTTTTTATATACCCACTATGTGCAATGCACGTATATCGTAAAATGATAAAAAGATTTTTGAAATATTATGTTCTTACAGTATATAGAAGTTTCTTGCTTAATCTATTCTATTCGATATGCACCCTTCGCTAGCTATAGCTATTGTAAGCCAGATAAATAAATCATAACACAAGCATACACTTTACGGTATTGAAATCAAAAGTACACTTTTCCTGAACGTTGATCCATTACTCTTAAAAGATACTCTTATAAGATCTTACTTAAAACTATATCTTTTAGCACCCTTTGCAAACTCAATTACAAAGTACATACGTTACATTTAATTCTAAATTATATTCAAAAATAAAGTGGTAGAATTCGCTTCAATCAACTTGATTAAATATTAACTTCATCAAGAAACAACACATTGCTATTAATTTGATTTTTTGCTTCACATGTAACAACCACGCAGTTTCATCTATCTGCCAAAACATAAAGCACGACATAATTTTTCTGTCGCAATAAATATATTACACGACTTCTTATTTTTGGCTCGTATAGGAGACGTTCTTCTGGTTTTTTGTATCTGGCTATGTCTTTCAGAGACGCGTTGCCCTGGTGACCTCTCCATTACCAGAACCGTGTAGCATTTTGCTGGCATTTACCAAATTAAGAAGGGAGGCTCACAAAGGAAAACGCCAGTGAATGGCCGGCAGGATAGTAACGCGAGGGAAAGAAAAGGTTGGAACCGAATCAAGAAATAATACTCGTATAGTAATGATGCAGTGTTCCCTGTCAAAATCTCTTTATCCATTCCAGACGAAGCAACCCCCTGTTCCGTTCCCTCAACGACGACCTTCGTTCTAAAGGAGAAAAGATAGCCCCCATTAGAATATTGTATTACCACCATACGACGATGGCGCAAGAGATTCCTGCTTTGTTTGCTACAACGAGGAGTATTGGAGTTGACAACGAAAGCTATTTTGGCTCACGACTAAGATTGCTATACCGATTTATTGTTTTTTCTTCTATTACTTTATTCAAACAAGATATTTTTAATTTTGGTCTCATTACCATTCCAAGAATATTCGGAAATAATAATTTATAACAAATTTACAGTAAAACTGATAGTTAATTTCATATTATTAAAAGAAACATAGGCGTGTTTTATTTTATTATAAATATCATCTTAATATAAATATCCAAGAATAGAAGAATGTTTGATGGAGATAATTAACTCTACTAATTTATAAAGTCGAGAAAGGCAACTAATTTGTGGAAAAGACTAGCTCTAACTACATAAATTTCAAGCCTTGCTCTCTCTATTTATTTCAGTAATACGATCTAGTCAAAGTAATCAACAAATTTGTACATATTAACATGAATATTCCAGACGTATATTTTCGCTGAATTAAATCTCGTTAACTAAGAGCCATCGCCCGCAAAAACAATTTTACGTCTCGATTACATGTAATCGTTGAGGATATTTCTCCATTCACTTGAATGTCAAGATTAATCGGAAATGTTCCTTAAAAAGTAGCAAAGGAATTTAATCCGCTCTTTCGTCTTTCGTTCCAGAGTTTCCGCCGTGCCCCGAAGGTCTCAGTAAATTACCTTTCTGCAAATTGAAACGTTTAGCAAACGAAACCTAGTCATTCCCCTCGTGTACAGAGGAACGACCCGGTACATAAACGCGGGTATATATTTCAGTGCTCAAGCTAAGAGTGCGTGCAAATACCGCAGAAAAGGGCCCGATTACGAAAAGGAGTGCACGAACGCGAAGCTTGCGTGAATATGTTATGATGACGAAGCGAAACAGAAAGTTAAACAATCGACTCGACGAGAACTAAATTATTATACTCAATTTCCCCTTTTATTAAATGAATATTAATATATAATCTACATATGTATGTTTATATGATTGACCGTTATTGTTATCGCAAATCCAATTCTATAAAATCTATGAAATTTTTCACAGCTGATTAGTTGGATTTATTCGATTGATTATAATTTTATTGCTTTTAATTCAACTCGACTGATTAAACATTTATTATCAATCAAATTCATTCGAAATAACTCTCAAAGTATTTCGTTCTACAGGAAAAATAAAAATTTCGATTATTGTGCTATTAAAACGAAAAATATAAAAACAGAATGAGGTACAGTTTCGAACACTTTCCTCGCTTGACGATATTTTTAATCACCTCCAATAACAGCTTACTTTTTTCTACCTTAAACGAGCAAACTTCATGATTCCGCTGGAAATAATCTAAAGCGGAATAGCCAGCCAACTGTTCGCCAACCCTCTCTGTCAATCATTCCGCAACGTACGGAAAGCTTGGTCGAGACAGGGCGAACGCACGAAACATTTCACGCGTGACCCAGTTACGCCATAGAACGGAACGTTACTTTTCATTTCAATCTCGAATGCGGGATAAATAACGAGCAAAATTGCACGCCGATTCAGTGCGCACGCGCGTCGATATAAGGCCTCGAATAAAAAACGATCTGTCGTTGAACGTTGCACGGCCGATAGGTCGAAAGGGGTGTGTGAAAATAGGGGACGACGGCGAGAGGGGTAGCAATTCGGTGCAATCAGCACGACGATAATTATCATGGCGAAAGCCGGCGTGTATCAGCGTCGCTGTAATACACAGAGTATTTCAAAACATGGATTATACGATGTTCGACGTCACCGAGAAATTTAATCAATCGTCACGCTTCCATCCCCTCTTGCGTTCGCATTCCGTGCAGAATTTTAATCACGAGAATCATAAAAATCCGTTTCGCGGCACGTACACACACGTATACCTCCCTCCATCCTTCCATTTTATCCAGCGAGGTCCCGCTTCTGGCGCTTTGACGACGAATGAAGCGCAACTTTTACCGAGACAGGATTTTCATCCTACGACATTTTATTATGTGAGAAAAAGCGATGAACGCGGAGCCGGTTTGCGGGTTAGTACGGAAGGGAAGAAACAGTACTTACATAGCGCCGACGTATAGGGCGTCCCTCTTACTGTCCAGGTACAACGTCCTGTAATACAGCATCCCGCAGCTGAATTCCCTCACGTGTTCTGCAAGCAAAAGTAAACAAAGAGATTAAACACTGAGCAACGAAGGGTGGACCTCGAGGAAATTCATTTCTCTGGCCGCTGCGCGCCTCGCCTGACGGATCGTTAGATTTTCATTATGACTTTTATAATAACGCTCGCCGTTTGTTCTCCTCGTTCCCTCGTTCGCGTTGCTCTATCTTCTGCTGCTCTCTTTTCATTTCGCATCTCGCAGTAAGCCGAGCAAAGCCAACAGGCGACTTATATCGCCGTCATAAAACTCGTTAGAATTACACGACACGTAACAACGTGACATTTCTCGTTTCATCGACTGGGTGGTGGTTTTATTACGGAACGGGGGCGACGTGAACATCGAAGCAGCAAATGGACCTCAATTGACGGAGACGGGGACTCGGCCGTGCAAATGTTCTCGAGTAAAACGTCAATTAAGGTCATTAAGGATGAATGGCAGCTTATGCGTGAGTGTGGAGCTACCGAACCGGTAATATGACGGAACATTTTGGATTTACTTTAGTACGATCATAATCGAGTCTCCGGGGAATCAAAGCAAGATTATATATACGCAATCTTGAGCTTTCAGATTCTAGAATCTGGGGTTCGAGGATTCTAGGCTCCAGAGTCTAACAGAGGTCTAGGATCTGAGCTTTGTAAAATCGATTTTAAGGGTTCTGGGATTGTAGAGGTCGGAGGTTTTAAAGTGCTGAACTTTGAGAATTATAAGGTTTAGAGTTTGGACTTTATAGTCTGAAGTTCAATAAATTAGGGTAACATAGTACTTGGATTAAAGTAATTTTACATACTTCATAAATGTTGCAAGTATTTAATATTACACAGTCTCTTAATGAGATTAAGGTTACTAAGATTACGCAAAGATCGTACTACTTTACACTAGGACCTCGTTTCTTGCTGCATCAAAAGATAATGTTACGAGACACTTGGTTCCGATATTCTTTGATCGTAAAGTCGAGACAGCATTAATTCACGAGCGTACGGTTCGTGCACACGCAAGGAAGCATCGCGCGATAAAAATTTCACTGTACCATCGACAAAGAAAAATCGTACGACCTGAAATATAGCCGGCTTTTAGAACGTGCTTAACCAAAGTATTGAATTAATCTCGAATCTTAAAACGTACCGGCAAACGAATTTATCCCTCTTTGAAACGCTCGAGGAATAACTCGTAAACGAAAGAAGTTTCACGATCTAGCGATCGTGAAAGAAGCGTACAGCATACGCGACGAATATAAATCGTCGAAATCGCAGCTACGAGTCACGCTGAGCGGGGAAACTTCGAATTATACCATGCTAAAAAATTGGATTCATCACTTTGCTTTCGCCTTTTTATAAAGAAAAATATCCGTAAGATGCGCGGGAGTGCGCGGCTATTTTTCACAACATTAAGTCAAGCCAGCAATCATTTAGGAGCGCGCGCTCCTGCACAGTTCTCTTGGGTAAAAGTCGTAAGGGACGTTCGTGCCATCCTCTCGCTATACTCTTCGCCACCATCCCCCACACCTTTCACAAACACCCTTTTCACCCTCTATCTCGTCGGCCGACACTGATCTGCTTAACATATGAAAGAAAGCCGCCCTTTCCTAAATATACTCGTTCTCCACTCTAGACTAACAGAGCGCGAACAATACTATATTTTATGCGGTATCAGAAGGGGCTGACGTCGAATGAAAGGGGTCCAAGTGTGGCGTCGCTGCACAGACACACGAGTCTCTCTTTTTTCTCTCTATCTTTCTCGTGTTTACACCAGCACCGAACGATTCTAGCTGACTCTCGTTCCCTTCACGAGTTCTTTGCCCGCGAGCCCATGAATGAATGCAAAAACCTGATCTCTCGTCCTTTATCTCCCGACCAAGTGGCGTAGCGATGCGGTCGAGCTTAATACGAGGCTAACTCGAATTGATGTTCATTGGTGGATCCGGTAACAATAGTACTTTTGTACGAGTGTAATAGATCGTTACGTATATCTACTCGGCTCATCGAGCTTTTTAATCGTGGATTATAACCTGAATTTCAATCATGAATGGCCAAGATTGAATTCTTCAAGCAGATAGTTCGAGATTTTTCAAGATAATATACCGATATTATTGATATAGTTTTATCCTTCCTTAAACTTGTACTTTTCATGTTCTCTCAATTCTTTAATTGCTTCTCTGTACAAGAGATTTTCTACATTTAAGAACAATTAATAATTAGACGAAGTAGGTTTCGATATACGCTTCGATACAAAAAGGAAGATTAGTGTTAGCATATAGAGATTTTCTCGTCATCCACGAATACAAAAAATCCCTCAAAATACAATTCCAAAAATTTAACAAACTATTACTTATTATTACTTGCTATACGTTCGTTTGAATTGACATAACTGTGTTCACTAAAAAATCAATGAAATCTTGAAAACACGAGGGGTAAGCCTATTTTATAAAATATCAGAATGAACTGATCTTCGATTCATCGAACTAATTATTCCATCCATTTTAATCATTCTAACTTGAAATCTGTTATCAATTATCGATCATAATTGGCATTGTTATATATATCGCTGCCGTTATAAATCTTGAACGCACTAAAGCTAACACGCAGAAAATACACTTAGACCATCAAAACACTCGGCGTCAATAAAATTTGGGAAAGCTGGATCCACTGGAACGTTTTTGCAGTGTACCTTCCGAAGCGCAACATCGGCACGCAGTTCGTTAGATCGGCGCGGATAAACCGCGGCGGCCCAGGGCCGTATTGTCCCCCCAGGGAAGACTGAAAATTTATATTCCCTCGCAAATACGACGGTTCGTTTTTCCGGCTCGTCAGCGAGGGCCAGCAGTGCGTTCGTCGCGCGCATTATTCCGATTTTATTGCCGTAATAAAATCGTATCACATCGCGTGCATAGAAGATGATGCCTGCACCTGCCGCTCGTTCGGTCAGTTGATATAACTGCATCGTTCTCCACATTCGTTCGAACGCTTCTATTTTCGACCAGACGTAAAATCGTTTTCTTCCTCGGTGATCTTCGCGGTAGTCGCTGAGGTCAGCCAACTTTCGCCAACTTTATCGAACCTCGACCACTGCTACAAGATTGTTCGTGCTGCTGTGAGTTCCAGAGTTCTTGAAGGTACTGGTTCGATCATACATCAGCGTTGAAATTAACCTTTGCTTATTTATAAACCAGGCATCTCGTAATTTTGATCGTACGAAGATTTGAAAGACATATTTTGGGAATATAAGCATACGTGGTTTGTTTTTCACTATGTTTTCATTAAAGTTAAAACTGCTTATATATATTTTATAAAAAAAATCATTCAAAGATCAATAGCTTGTGAGTGAAAACTTTCTGTGAAAATGATTAGGAATTGATTATTTTCACCACTTTGGTGATTCGTAGATTCGAGCGTAAATTAATGTTCTGGGTGCAGAAAAATTATCAATACTAATCGTAGAGAATCTTGGAAAAAATTTATTTAAGTTCTCCGCATTCAGTTGAACAGGAAAAATGTTTTTGCTAACAATGAATGCGGGGGACTTAATTTTGCGCGCAGTTTGAATAAAGAGATAGCACGATTCGAATTTTGTTTCTATTTCTATGTCCTATTTGATAGCATTCGTGTTCATTTGATGCTAAGGTTGTTAGATTTCCTGATTTTCATTATCTATGTACTAATAACTCTACAAAAAAATAATTTTGTATAAGAAATTATTGTAAATTCTTGCGAAAACTCCTCGTATAACTTGCAACCGTCGATCAATGGATCGAAAGTATTAACAGGAAATATGACTCGATATTAGCTGCAAACTGCTCGTTCAAATAATTACTAATAATCTCTGTAACGGAGCATCGTACCAGCGTTTCGCTGTTTGCGTATTTATCGAGAAAATAATACACTAAGCGTCGAATATAGATCACTAATTACCAAATATTTGCAAGAACCTTTGCTTACTAAAATTGTCACGATCGTTTAGAGCAGTTATATATAATTCGTCAAATTCTGTATAATCGTGCAATTAGAATCCAAATTCGAAGCTTTAATGATTTTACTATCCGTTATAAGTATAAACATCTTTCAAATAATAACCCAACAAATCAAACTAAAAATATAAAATATATCGCTATAGTTTATAATATAGAAAAATAAATATTATTTCAAATGAATCGAGAAATTTTTAATTTCCTAGTCATAGAAATTTTTAGTCGAGGGATGATCCGATTAACCGCGAGATAAAACCGATGAGGAAAGTGAATTATATTAATTTTAAGACTCTGACAATAGGCTGTTTTCATTTAAACAAAACTAACGACTTCCAAAGACCATTTATTACACACTTGTGCGCCATTAAAAACACCGTAGACGCGATTATTTACTGTAAATTGCCTTCGAGTGGTCGAAAAAGAGCCTTTAGGTATCGCAGGACGATAAGATCGTTCCTCTGGGGTTGTTAACGCAGAGAGATAACGCTAAACGAGCCCGGGACCGGAAACTATCCATTTGAATTCGGTGGTTCCGGCAGTGGGTTAATTCGCTTAAACGGTATTTCTCAATTAACCGAGTCGATGTCGCTTAGTTTTCTCTTCCCTTCTGTTTTTCGTCTGCCATCGTCGGCCCTCGCGAGTCCGCGTTCGCTAGACTCGATACGAAAGAAAAGCCTGCTCGACTCCGTTAACCACGACAAACGAGATGCTATCGTTAAAACGCGGCCACTCTATCTTCCCTTCGACCCCGAACTGTCCGCTTATGTAATTTTTTATCATTACTCGACTCGCTAAAGGCGGCCAGACCTTTCGCTGCGACGTTACGTACGCGCGTTCACCAGACGATTGATGATAGATGCTTAGGCTTCTAACGAATTGTCTAATGGATCACTAACTTGTGTGTGCCATGAAAGACAGATTGCAAGTTAGAGTACCAGCAGCCATGTATTTTCAAAATGTAGGTCTCGTTTGATTACCTTAACGAACATGTCAAAGTGTGAATACTCCTCTCCATTAGTCAACCAGATGTTGACAATGAATGTCATTAACATTAGCAGATTTGGAGTGAATACAGATTAATGCATTAGAGATGTTAAGTGAATTGTTCGATGGTGTTCCAGTGGTTATTTTTATTAGAGACAGGTAGAAGTGGTAGTTCTTTTATATGATTTTGATGAAGGATGATGTTGGACCGATTCTTTTTCAAGATTTATTCACTTACGCTATGGACATGATATGTTGAACAGCCTATGACGACATGGTATTGAAACATTTCATTGTTAAATTTTCTATGTATTCCTAAACATCATGTACGTATCTTTTTTATTTCGGTAATCAAAAGTTAACATTGTATCACGACTCACTGTCGCTTGCACGAAGTTATAATATAAGCGGTTATGAATATGGCATAAGTTAAATGACCATTTCTTCTTTAGAATGCTCAAAGTCTTCGATAACCGACAGACAAAAATGTTAGAATGTTGCCAAAATAATGCAAATATTTCCATCATATCAAACGTATAAATTTTTCAATGATAGATTCGATAATTCCAGGAAAAATTCAAAATGATATCGAAAAAATCCGGTCGAGTAAAAATTTAACCTGCACGGTCGATTAAAGAAAAAAGAGGAAAAAGCGAAAGAACCCAATATGAGAGCATTCATAGTCGAATGATTTCACGCGTCAGAAAGATCGGAACTATTAAAGTCACTCGGACCGTGAAAAAAAATTGTTTCGTCGATCGTCCCTTTTTCCAACGCTAACGATACAAAAGAAAAAAAAAAAAAAGAAAAAAGAGAAGAATTCACGGGTGCGATTTTAAATGGGGACGAAGGAAAATTGGGATCTCGTCTGCTTCAATTTCTTTCGAAACTTTGTTCTCGAAGCGGACTGACTGTCCGACGGAATAGAGAAAATCCAAGTATGAACAATCAATACTCGCGAGAGGTACGGACGAAGCTTTTTCCGCCGTCTCTCTCCAATTTCAAAGAACTCGATCCTCACGAGAGACCGTCATCGCCCAGGGAACTCGTCGGACGAACTGAATTCGCGCGCATATTTTACTTTTCCCTTGGTTCACGCGCACACGGATACTCGACATGTCGAAAACGAGCGTACCATCCTGTTGCACGCGTGCACAGTTTATGAACAGAGGCTGATCATTACTTGTTATTGCACAGGGATTCGAGTACTTTCTGCTTTAATTACACGAGCCTTGGCCGCGCTTCCAATTCGAACGATTTTAGTGTCTTTGCTCGTCGTTTTGCAAATGAGAAAACCCTGGAATTCCATGTCGACCTCGTTCGATTTTCAACAATTTGGAAATACAAATTATCCAGCTAAATTTCAGATTGTTTGTCCCTCTGTAAATTATCTTGATGATCAGACAATTGTTATAATTAAAACCGTGTCTTACGATTACTTTAGTAACTACTTAAATCAGGTATTCATCGCAACAATACTATGTCGGATGCAATTCGGAAGTATTCAATACAATACGTAATTTGTATTGAACTCTGTTGTTTTGCAATTTCTATATGTCAATTTTGCTTTTGTTTCAGAAAGATATTCAATGTTTTTTTAACGTAAAACTGGAACGAGAAATGACGAATATTAAAAATATTTCAAACTTGAAAATCAGATGAAAAATGATTCTGACTAAGGAAATGTAGCTAGATAAATAATTCGCAATCCGTACCAATGGGAGAAGAATTAAAAATTAGAGTACAAACTAAACTTTCCTTTTATTTAACACTAAAACTACCACACCAGTCAAATTGAATGGGTTTACAATTTTATTTTAAAATTCCTACTTCATGTTATATTTTTTTCCGCAATAATATAATGAATTTTATTTTGTCTTTTATGTATTCAAACTCAAAATAATTTTCTATTAAGACTACTTATACCAATACTAGTCAAAATGACTAGTACTTGTCAAAGTGTAAAAGAATTCTCCAATCTGTTTATCGAACCTCAATTAACCAGTTTTCTCATTTTGTACAACTTCCCACACGTTGCTATCACAAATCGCTAGATGCTAACACTAGAAATACCACAGCAACCAAAATGACTGATTCTACAATTTTATAAACGTGTCAACCTTCGTTTAGGGATCATGGTTCCAGATGGATTAATAATACCAAAAATGTACTATATAACATGGAATTGCTTCTGTAAGAAAGAAATAAGTCAATAAATATAAAAATATTCTATTATTACGTATTTTTTAAAGATCAGTCATTTTAACTGGTTTTGGTAGAAATAGCTTCGTGTTAACTATCGGTAGTTCTAGTGTTAATCGGAACCATACCTCAATCGCGAATATACGATTCAATACTGTAAGGCAAGGAGTTAATAATACAAATGAAAAATAAAAGCAAGAACATTTAAAATCGTTGCAAAGTGTAGAAATAAACGATCCGGTAGCAAGTATTGCTAATGAAACGGAAATTTCATGCATTTGTTACGCTATTTTGAACGCAGCTGTTTAAAAATCGTTGAAAAACGCTCTACTTTCGGTTGAACCCCGATCTACTTTCGGTTAAACCCCTTGCGTATACACTGATCTTCCGTGGATTCCGCGGAAAACTGAACGCTTCGGAAACAGCCGGATATCGATATCGTTAACAGAGTGAAACGCGATCATGCGTTCGAAATGAAGTTACCACGGTTTCGCAAGATGAATCTGGGTCACGTTCTTCCTTACGCGGCTGTAAATTTTCGCTCTACAAAATCTGGCGCTGCGCGCGACACGCGTGCAATCACCACTAGGTCGAAACGGTTTTCAGGATGCTTTCATTGCGGGTGATGAAAACGAGATTGAATCTGCCCTGGTGAAATTATATGTTTTTGTTGTTTGTACGTTTTCAGTGACTTTATAAATATTTTTTTAATGTACCATAAGGATGTTCTGTTACAAATAAATTTGATACGGAAGATATAAAAAAAACATATAAATAAAAATAGTTATTAATGACAATGTAACGATGTATCTCTTGCCATGTTCGAGCAAATACTCCAGAAAATTGTCTGACAAATTCTGTTTTTACTACTTCGGCTTCGAATCATCTATTCGCGCCATTTGTGTGAATAATAATGATTTATATAAAAATACGATATCAAATGATATACACATTGCAAAAATGGAACGTGGAATTATAATACATGGAACAATATCACACACCAAATTGAATTTGACGGAGTACAACATCAGGGTTATGTGAACGAGAAGCTGTAAATTTTCATAAGTTTCATTCCTCCATCTCTAAACGACGTTTCGAAACGCCTCATTTCTCCACGAACCGTATCGGAATAAACGTTCCCTAGAAAGTGCTTCGAATTTAATAAATCGATTCGAATCCCCGCTAACGCGACCTCGAACTATGGTTCGTGGTGATATTAAAATCGCGGGGGCGATACTTCTGCTAATAATCTCAGCAAGCAGAAGGCAATGGAGGGCGATTTATTTCTTGAAAGCGTGGAAAATCAATTCGATCGATTGTTGAGCCATAATTAGCCTATATTATTGCAAAGTAATGCGAATTTATTACAGAATGTTTATGCAATCTAACTGGCATTTTTATAGCTGATCGACGATTCTAATTCCAGTGGAACGAGCTCATTATCTGTAATTACAGCCAATAATTTCTTCAATCAATTTCTCTAGAATACCTAAAACATCCGACATTCTTTCACAGTCACTGCCATCGTTACAAAAATCGCTTTAATGTCTTCATCGATAACTTTAAATCTCTGATGACAGGAACATTAAACAAAACTATAATATTTCTTACTACAATTTCATTCCTATTTTCATATCGCTACAGTCATACCAAAAAATCATCCTTTTATCGTGTAACCGTCGAAACGCGTTACACTCGAGCGACGATAAATTATTATTTCAGTGTTGTTCCGTTTTATTACGTTGCTTCGCCGGAAATCTCGCGGAGAAAAATTGAAACTAATGCTCCCTTGAAAGTGGGCGCACGTAGAAGCGCAAACAACCGATTCACCCGGACGTCATCGAGGCTTTCACGCAAGCTCGGTAGATCCCCGTTAAGCTCCCGGGGAACGCGAATGGCGATGTGAACGGGTGTTTCGAACGCTGGCCTCCCTTGTCGCCGAGTCATCGCATACATGTGCACGCGTTGTTCTATCCTCTGTCTAGTTTTACGTGTTTATACGTGCGACACCTTATCGGCACGCAGACGGATCGCGTGCCACGTGCAGTAAGAACAGTAGGAATTCACTTGCAATTGAATAGTTTCACCTATGCGATCTTTTACTTGTACTTTCACTGAATTTACGCTACCATGATATGACGTGTTATTTGAGTTTCTTGGAAGTCAAGTTGACCAACTCCATTCCTCGACTATCTCTGAATTTTATCATTTAAGTATATAAACTGGTATTTAATATCTCGGAAAGTAAATCTATTTATCGCAAGCGAATAGTATCAAGAGATGTAAGACAGGTGAATAAACTTTACTTGAAGTGAGCTACACATCTAGCTAAACGAAGGTTTATAGTTCTATTTTCTACTTAGCTAAGACTAATGTCTATCGTAAAATCATTTCCTTGAAATATGTTTCTAAATAAGGAATAATTTAGCGGACTATTGCGTAGACAATTATAATGGATCATCCTAATATTATATATAATATTAAAAAAATAATGATACATACCAAATAAGTTCTAGCCTTTAGTTACAATTGTTTGTACAAACCAAACGCGTGGCATTATTTTCTTTACTTAATACGCAAGTATACTATAATATTACTGTATACATTCCCACCAGAACTTCCATCTATTCATATTTGAAAAACAAATCCATCACATTCATAACCCTCATCGCTATCTTGCATTAAAAAAAAAAAAAAATGAACGTAATATACAAAACTATAATTGAAAATAAATCTAAAGATATGCTAATACGGTAGGCGATAATACGCATGGCGTATGCTATGGGATTCACTCGATAGTGACTTTATCAGCGTCATCTTATCATGGAAAAAGCGGATTTCGCGACACGTGCGCCTAGAATGACCCTATTCCGTGACCCTTCGCATTCGTCTTCTTTCGAGATGCGAGACCATAACGAAACGTAGCCGCGATTGAATAAAGTTAGGCGCCCTAACCCGCTCTCACAATGTCAGATTAGGTATGCGATCGTTCTCCTTTTTTTTTCACGTTCGCCTGGCTTCGTTCCAGCCGGCACCGGCATATGGCCACGGAAGATTACGAGGGTACAGCCACCACCGTGTCCAATTTCCAACGTTATTATTATTTTAATCCCCCCGAGTTCAGCAAGGTGTCTGTCTGATGTCACACATCTCACACAGGTCAATGTAAAAACACCCATTCAACCGTATGTAAGAATAACATTCTGAATTTTTGAGATCAAAAAACGGAGCAGCTCAGAACACGATATGTATTTGAAATAATATAGTTCGTTTAAAAATCTATGAAAAACAAGGAAACTGTGTATAAAACTTGAGTTTCATTCGAGCTTGTAGCATACACGATGCATGAATGGATGTCGTTCGATTTTTTTTTTACACAGACCATCATGCATTTTTGTATTTGACTGTATACATACTAAAAAGAATATGGTAAATGGAATATAACATTTATTCCATTAGGTAATTAACAATCCTTTTAGTCTTTTTAATGAAGATAAAATTTCCGTTCCTTATCGTCTTATACAATTATAATACTATTCATAAATAGTATTAATTAATTTAGCAAACTTTTCTCTAGAAGTAATCTAATTTCATTGTAAACTATCTTTGTAAAATAATAATTAACAGTTTATATGATCGTAAATTGAAAATAATAAAACGATACTTGATCCAATTTCAAGAACATTATTCATCTTGACACATAAAGTAGCAGGATATCATGCTATTATGTTCAAGGACAATTTTTTACATTTGAATAAAAATTAATGTTTCTGGATTGCTTTCGGAGCAAGGATACAGTGTATACCTTTCTTCGAAGTTACTCCGTAAAATTGTTTATTTAACGCCTGTCCTCTCTTTCTCTTTCTCTCTCTCTTTTACAATTTATAATTTACTTTAGACTAGAGCTCGCGCGACTTTCGTATTTTCCTCACTTTTACTCGCATTATTTTGTGAAAATGATAGGCGAGGGTAGACGAGTCGCGATAGTTTGCGCGAAGTTCAAATTAACTGAAATCGAGTGGATCGCAAACGAACGATAAAAGATAAGGGGACAGGGAACTTCGGGCCTTCCGGTTATCTCGATCGTTCGCGTTTCAGTTCGCAAAACGTTCACAGCACTGCGACAGTTCCTTCTGCAACGTGTGTTCGAGATCGTATCGGTGTAAATTATTCCGCCGACCGTTTCGAAGGCGTCGATTGAAAGTTTCTTCGAGAAAACGTGGATTTTCCCTTGCAACTTCACGCCTGATCTTGATCGAATTCACTTCCAACTTAATTATTCGAACTTCAATTGTAATTCAAGTGATAAATTGCGTATTATTACGTAAATTTCGAGTTACGAAAGAAATATTTTTTGTGAACCTAAGATTAATTTGTATAGAAATTTGTATTGCTTTAGTATAGTTGGAGATTTGAAAGTTTAATGAAGAGAACAAATCTGCATTTTATATACTACAGTAGCAAATTGTTTGTGAAATATTTCACGGAACGCGGAAATAAAGTTTAAGATTATGAGTAACGATTTACTGCATTACCACTAATAGATCTAGTTAAGTTTAAAACCTGAAGCAATCAAACTAAAACTCAAAGTAAGTGTTTAAAGATATACTACGTTTTAAAAGAGCCATGAAAATCACACTTACCCCAGAAATCCTAAATCAAACCTTCTATTAAAACCTGTTCATACATCCTGCCCTAATTGTACCTACATAAACGTTGCATTAAATGCGCCATATATGCACATACTTCCATCAGCCCCATCAATCAATTCACAGCCCAAAATAATCCAACGATCAATTTCCTTTATTATCCTGTTCAACATACAACGTCATCAAACCTTCAACAACTTTCAACATACCACTCCACATATATTCCACATAAAAAAATCTCACACACTCAGTATATGGAACAAGTTAGCCAAATAATGAACAATCTCAGAAACGCATTCGCTATATAAGCCGATTTAAATGGAACATCGGATCACTTTTTGATCGGAGATAGTTCGGCTCGTGGGATCTGACCCTGCTGACGCGTTTCTAGAAGCCTTTATCCGGTCTGAAACGCTCTCTTCCTCCTCCGTGTCCATCAAGAGTTGACGATCGAGGGTAGGTTCTATGGCCAGATGTGAATGCGTACACCCTCGACATCTCTAGTTCACGCCTCCTCACGGAATTGACATGTTTCCAACTCGTGCGCGCTGATTACGGATGGGCCGACCTCGACATGACAATACACTCTTCTCAAACATACGACGACTCAACCAGGAGGTGTATCGAAGTTTCAAGTGCTCGCAGGGAATCTAGCGATAGTCCGGCAGCAAGTGGACATTTTTTGTGTGACGTATCAGTAAACTTGGATCATTAGTTTCATGCTCATTTTTAAGCCAAGGATTTACCGGAAAATTGAACTCAGCTGTATCGTACTGTGTTAAGTTGAAAAATAGTTGCGTATCGTATGTTGTACATATAGAAGCAAATATTTTGGAACTTAGCAGAGCCTGCGATAATTTAGCTGTTTTTTACGCTTAAAACCGGAAATCTGCCGCCAATATTCCAAAATAGCAGCCGGTAGTTTCATTGTACTTTGTCAGAAAGATACTGCATTCGTGTCGTACAAGGAAATCAGATTTTTTTTAATTTATAATTTATTAAATAAAAAATGATAAAATGACAGTGCACAGATTTTCGTTCTACTTTTAGTAATCTTAAGCATCAGAATAAGAATAAAATTAATGAACTAAATTTGTTGAAATTATAGGGTAAAATGTTCCCTGCCTCCCAAACTATGATGTCGAAGGGACTTTTTTGATTCAGGTATGTACCACCATCGCGGAATTACGTTCGTCGATAGACGCTGAAAAGTTTTAATTGATGACTTATACCGGTACATTTTCGCCAGCAGGAAAAGAATAGCGAGAGAAAGACGATATACAAAGCGCTCCCCCAGAAACGCAGAGTGCACTGAATGCAAGACTGCCTCGTTTGGGACCGTTCGAGTGTCTCTAATGAGAGGGAAAGTTATTTGATTACGAATGTCTGGGGCACTTGAAGCGATGGCTGCGTTCGGATCGAGAGGCGAGATATCGATCCTATCCGAAGTTTGTTGAAACAATTTTATTACTTTTCGCTTTGAGGAGTTTGCAATTTTCTCGGTAATTAATGTAGAAGCATTAATGCAGAAGCAGATAGTGCTCGCGTCTTGCACTTACAGAGAAATAGAGCTTAATTTTACCTAACGTAGAAGCAGCGTAAAATTCGCAGTTAAAAGTTCAAATTTGACTAAAATGACGTTTGACGGCCATACGGGAAGAACATGACAAGTCCATTTTTGTTCAGTTCGTGACTTATATCGCTTGGTGGCTAAAAACCGGCATTTTAATATAACAATTAAAAAAGGAATTAATCTGACAAATTCAAAGACCCAAGACTTTCGAAAATAAGTAATAAATCCATGATGTTTTGTTTGACAAACGAGTAAGCTTAGCTTAGCCGTTGCGTTAGTTTGCGTTAGTACTGATATTTTTTTAAATATTCAAGAAAGTATATTCAAGAAAGCCAAGAACACTGTTCTTTTATAATAACATTATTATGTTATTCACCCGTGACCTTTATCTATAAATAAACAAATTTAGTAAAACGTGCAGACTACATTGCCATTTAACGAAATTGAAAGATCTGGCGATTACTTTTAAGGGTTCTCCGGGCCAAGTTGACCCACGAGAGAGTCTTTTAAATAAATAGGGAGGGCTTCCCTAGGGATCACACCTTGGTGGAATAAATCAAGATAAGAGTAGCCTCCGAGGTATCCTTCGGTCGCGTAAAAGACTCGAAGGGCGAATGTTGAAAGGAGGACGTGCAATCGTGCACGTGAACGATCTCGTGAAATGGGAACAGGGGTGAGAATGAGAAACAAGTCTTGCGAAAATCGCGTGGACGGAGGCGTATCGATAATGACACGTTGACTTTCGACTCGTTTGCCTATATAGGAAAGTGGCGGTAGTTGGCGCCACGCCGATTCTACGACTTGGAACACGAAACAGCGTAAATCTGCGCTGTTAGAAGAAGCAAAAGACGGATGAAAGAAACGGTTCGAAAAAAGAGGGAACGAAACGTTCAACAGTTGAAAAACCGTCGTTATTAGTTTTGCCAGCTATACAATTTTTCCTATGATGACAGGTTTCTCGTTGACCCTAATAACGACACTTTAATCGTAGCATTGAATGGAATTACGGCGTCTCGAAGTTACCTTTAAACAATGTGGGCTGTTACCGACACGCGTTACCTGGTTAAAAAATACGAGGTCACTGGGTTCATTTTTACTCAGTGCAGCGGGCTATGGTACGAAAGGGTCGACATGGTGAGGCGATTCCGTGTTTGGCTTTTGATGGCGGCTTACCGCTGTGCTATTATTTGCTAGCCCATTGTTTCATAACACGTGGGAAAAAAAGAACCGCTAAGTGCACAACTCTGGTCCATTTTTCCCGGCGCCTTTATTGCTAGATATTTAGAACAAAACATCGTTGTACTTTCGTTCTCGAACTTTCCCACCTTTCTTTTTTTACTTTGCTATGTGATGAACAAACTAAATTTTTATATGTTCAAAATTAGACTGGTGTTTTACATTTGTGTTTGCCCTTTTGCTACGGCGCGCTAAGAAAGTGAAAGCATTTCTTCTGCGCAAGACGATGTTTTTTGTCAATGCGGAAAATATATGCACGTGGATATTTAAATATACTGTAAATATAAAGACGAGACTTATCACGATTTTCACCCATGGCCTTTGTATCCGTCAACGATAACGCACAACTGCAACATGAGAATATAAAACTACCACCGAATCGATACTTCCCGATGAACATTAGACACTCAGAAAACTTCTTAGGAGAAAAAACTACACGCAGACAAGGCGCCACGAAGCAGGCGGCGAATGGGCCACCCTGAACAAAGGAGTCACGAAGTTAAGCGAAAAAAGACGGAAACCTTTCGAGATAGGACGCGGAATAAAACAAAAGGAAAGAGAGGAAAAGTAAAAGAAGGAAGAAAACAAGCTGGCAGGGTGGAAAGAGGGAGATACGAGAGGACGAAACCGAAACGGAGGGGAAAGCAAAAGATGAAATGGGGCGAAGCGTGGCTGGTGCGCGGCGTACCGCCACGTCACTCCCTTCTCATTAATCAACCCCCTACCACCCTGCCGCGTTAACCTATCTTCCTCTTACAAATCTATCCCCTCGTTCTCTCTGTCTTCCTCGTTCTGATGCATTTTTGTTTTTCTATCGTTCGGTTACCCTGTCGTTATCGTACTCGGATGAATTCGATTATTGGATATTTTAATCAAGGTAATAGGCTTACATCACCGGGTCACGCTTAGAGATTAATGGCAAACACCTTTTTCGCGAGCGGGTATCGCCTCGTTCGAGGCTGAACGCCTGCAACTCGAACCTGTAATCTACTACTTTCCATTAAAGTAGCGTGTAGTTCATGGTCTTTGTATGACGTGTACCTAACCACGCTGATGAAATGGAGATGTTTTTAAAGGCGATTATAAAAGTCGGTGAATGTAGATAACGACTTGCGGAACACTATTCTCTCTGGTATATCGCTCTTGAAATATATTCTTTGTTTTATTCTTGTAGAATGTTTTCATTCGTAATTGAAGATTCAATTCTCCAAATTTAGACTGTTTAAAAATTTCTGATCAATTAAACCATCACTTGTGAGAGCTACTTAGAAGCTCATATTGAATTAAATACGCTTTTTCAAGAATTCTTAATTAACGATACCAAAATACATCATTCATGCCTTTCAAAAATCATGTAATTATTCCCAATGAATTAAATTAATTTGACTTTTGTATGACTCATATAAGAAACATATTATCACTACTATAATCCCCATATAAATTCCTAATTATTCGTCACTCATACCCTGTCTACGCTCTTGTATCAACGATCGAAACTACAAAATTCTCTTATTAATATACCACGACTCGCTTTCTCCTTTTTCTCCTAAGTCATCAAGTTTATGACAGGACCGAACCAAAAAGAAGCAAGGAACGGAAGAGAAACGCGTGTCGCACGCTGATCGAACAAAGGAAACACTCTTCCGTTCCGTCCTACTTTCGACTTGTTCCTGTGAAACTCTAATTATATTAAGGACTCGTTAATCTAATGACGTAGCCACGCAAGATTCAGATCAGGTTCGGTCTGTAGATTGTACGTCAAACTTTCTCAGCGAAGAAACGTTAGTTCCGTCTAGCAGACGACTATCGATGCTGTAAACACGCGCCCCTCGATAGTTTCCCACGAGTAACTATGAACTCGCCGTGTCTATTATAATTTCCAAGGCCTCATAACGTCGAAATTTTGATGGAAAATTCATTGGGCCCTGTTCCATCCCAGTTGAAAAGGGTTTAATTGGTAATGAGATAGTCCCTACTGCAATAATTGGTTGACGTGTGCATAAGCGAGGGTGACTATGGGGTACAATGCAACACTGTGTCGAAAACGAGGTCAGGCATGTAGAATTAAAGCAAGCGTTAAGTACACGTTCTTGGAGAACTCCGGCATCAAACTACTGGTAAAGATGCTCATGACATTTTCGTCGAGTCTTGTAGAAAGTTGAGTCTAGCGTAGCTCAATCTGGAATGCCGTTTGTATCTCATTCTTAGACAACCTTTCTGCAAATGTCGAGTATTTCGCTGATGAGAAGGGACAATCGTAGTTGAAGCGGGTACGTTTAGGACAGTCGAGTGAAAACAGAATGAAGATCTCGTAAATTGGCGTGCAAAGGTTATAGTGAATTTAATTGGCGAGATAAGAATACGGTACAGCGAAACAAAGGCAAGTTAAGTTTACTGTCAATTTTTTTTTCAAACGACAATCGTACTTCGTTGTGTACAACTGTTTTATAAATTAACTTGTTCGTTTAGCAGAAAAAGCCTTTTTAAAGAAAACTTTTTCTATCAGGTACTGCATCTAATTTTCATAGTATCAAATTTTTGTAGTCGTATGAAAGTACGACTAATGATGCGACATTTCCACGTACCGTATAATTATACGTTTAATCAATCAATATGAACATACTACAATAAATACAATGATGTACAAATATTTTGTGTAGCACTCTATTTTCATCATTATTCCTACGACTTTTTAATACATATTCCATTCAGTATCCCATTAAACTCGAAATCCAATATACCAACCTAAAAGAACATCATTCGCAGATAAGGTTTACAAATAATGCTCTAAATCGTCAAGAAGCCACAGAAACCGCGCAATCGTCAACGGTGATCCGCGTTTTCGATCGGTTGTCAGGCGGTGAAAATTCAATTACACTGGAATACGCGTCGAAGAAAAGCGCACGGGAGGTCTATGACTGCAAGATATCGGGAATGTACATTACGTTAGTACTAACGGAACTAAGGCACACACGTATACACACGTTCCGTAGGGATGTTTCCAGAAGGCAGTCAGCCCGATGACCCAAATTACCGACTGCTTGATGCATGCGTCCCGTACACGCGGAGTTTCAACAGTCGTGCAACTCAGACGGTTGATTCAAATAACGACGCAACTTCTGGTATGTTAATCGTATCGCGCCCACTCGGCTTAGCTCCCTCTTGGAAAACCACGGAGCATAACGATGAATCGCGTGCATCGCGACACGCCAGAATTCCAGGCAGCCGGAAATGAGAAGCGTGCGAGTTTGGATTAAGCACGATCGAGTTGGATTAGTCGGCCGTTGGATTTTAGCTTAGCTACGGACAGATTTAGCGGCATCTACGAACAACAAATGAAATTTCCGCCAACAGCTTTCGTCAACCACGGAAAATTCGTCTTAATAGCGAAACAACGTGAGTAGGATTTCGTTCGAAGCGTATAATCTTGTTAGTCTCGCGAATAACAGAGGGAAAAAAGTCAGAAGAAAGAAGGAATATCATTTGTAAAGAGCACTTGACTGTATTACAAGCTAAAGTTGTTCAGGAAAGCTGTTCAGGTTGTTTAGGAATCTTTCATGGGCGTATGTTGCACGAAACATTTTGAAACTTCATTAATACCACGATGAGAAGCCACTATTACGTTTGTATTGGTAAAGTTTGAAACAAATCTGAAAATGTGTATAAGAGTTACGGGATATTTAATGTAAGTACGTATTTCACAGAATTACGAAGTTATTTAAACGGTAAATTTGGTCAATATTATCATGTCAGTTTTATCTCATTACAGTGATCCTATTACAGTTATACGTTTCTCGTCCACAGCTTAGTTGCACAATTTATAAAACGCCTGTATATTAATAAAAAATTTTTGCTGCTGTATGAAATGCGAAGAAAGTTGAAAGATAAATTCGCAGAAGGATTTTTGCACGTGGAAGGAACGGTATGTAGAATCACCCAAATTCTTGAAGACAAAGTGAGCGACTAAGTCGCTGAAACAAAAATGCAAGGAAGCTATGAATAATACTTTGATCAATAACCATCAGCTAGGTCAATAACCTATTTCGATCGGTCATACGACTGTTCCTCGTCACAAAGATAGGACCACACAATTTCTAAAACAAAAACACTACTTGGAAAACCCTCTCTGAGGAAATCCCAGTGAAGGGATAAAGGAGAACTTAAGATTTTATCGCAACGAAGCCGTGTAAAGTGGATGCATTTAAATCCACAACGATAATAATGGCGAAGAGTGGACCTTTAATAGTAGAAGATGCGAGGAGTGGGCGCATCAGGTGAGGGTTAAGAGAAAAAATAATAAATGAAGAGGGGGGAACAGAGAGGGGAGGCGAAAGAAAAAAAGAAAATGGTGAAAAGTCTTTAGCTACGTAGAGTTGGCTGGTACACACGAGCCAGCAAAGGAGGGGGAAGCGAAAAGAGGATGAATAAAGGTTGAAATAAATTGCGTTATCTTTTCGTTCCACGCGTATAGCTTCCATCATGGTGTATCTGGCGTAACGCTCATATACCTATAGAACTTCTACCTACCATCGACTCCGCTAATACCTTCGCTGCGTGCGCTACCGCGAAAGGTGCAGTCATTTTTAGAGAGCTCTCCAAGTCTATGGCAGAGCATTCTCGTCGAAACGTTATATAGTAGATATACACGTATATACACAAAAGAATCCGTTCTGGGAGATACTCTTTCTATCTCTCTTTCTCTCCGACTGATCCTTAAGGACCCTTCTTCCTGATTGACCCTTGGCATCTTCTTTTTTTATCTTGTCTTTCTCTTTTCTCGTCTCCTCTCGTCATTTTCATATTTTCGAACTCCCCATTCCTCTGTGCGTTCGTTTCATTCACCGTCCAACATTCCCTCCCTTTTCACCGATCTCCATTTCCTTCGTCGGCAACTTTCGTGGCCTGGGTATATCGGAGTTCTTTCATCGGTCTGCTCCTCGAGTGCGTAACGAGCACGAGACAACCGGTTCCGAATGCAACCGTCGAAAGACAGCCGCTGTTCTCGCGAAACGACCGCCGACGCCGGTAACTACGATTCTTCAACTATGGATGATTTATTCCCGCATCGTTTGCAAGCACTTTCGCGTGACGCCGCCGGATCTAGATAAACCCCCTGACGCCTGCCCGTTCTCTTTCAACCTGTGGACGTTCCGCGTATACATCGAAGATTTCGCGAAAAAAGCTTACGCAAAGCCGAGGCCACAGTATCACTTCTGTTTCGCAACGATCTAACCTCCCTTCGGCGATATAACCTTACGATTAACCTCAGTCTTAATAGCAGCTTCTATATCCAACGGGGTCCAATAAAACGATTTACACTCCCACTTACACGCGACGAAATGGTTCACTTCAAGGCCGCTACGTTCTTATCTAGATACATCGAAAGAAACTCTTAGGAGGGTAAACGGACGCGCTAAGAGGGTTAAACTCGAGGTTATTTTGCTCCGAGCTTTTAGATCGGTAATCAAGACACCGATGTTTCCTTTCGACTTTCGAGTAGAAAGACGAGCTAAGGATGGAGGTAGACGGAAACGCAGTCTGAGATGGAGAAAATACGAGAAATCGAGGTAGAAAGGGAGAGACTCAAAGGGCAGAACCGACGATCGGATCTGCGGACCCGCGTTTATCATCACCGGGGAATCTACTTCGAGGCTGTAATCACCTGCCCCTCTACCGTTTCTGTTCCTCGCTAATAACGAGTTACAACCCTTCCGCCGTCGGTCGAGAACGACGCAGAGAATGCCAGAGTGGAAGGAGGCCAACGGCATATCCGAGTCTAGGGTGGGAGTAATTGCCAACGTAATCACACACGTTGCATAAACCAGCCCCTGTTTCACCCTTTCCAACGTCCACGCGGAGCTGACCGAGGGTGCACACCACGCATCATCCCCTTCTCCTTTGTATCCTCCACTGTTTTCGAGGATGATCAGATAGATAGATGTAAGAAACCCGACGAAATGTCCTGCGAATTCTCTATCCTCTTTTTGCGCTATTGGCAAAACATTCAGTCTGATATTGCTATTTATTGTCATTCTTAATTCATTAAGGACCAATCAGTAGTCATGACGTTATAAATATTTCCGTTTTTTCTAAATTTCATAAGATGAAAAAACGATGAAGAAAATATTAGAACAGTGTTTAAAAAATCATTAGTAAAAGAGATGAACTTAAAAAGAGACAATCTCGAGATCTAAAACGATCGACAGCGAAAAATTATCCCGTGGTTCCGAATCCGAATATCATCCGAATAATTTATTAACTAAAAAACGTACTTAGAAAATTTTCTTTATTTCGTTATCCCACTTCTACTAGCCAAATATATAAGAAAATGTAAAATTTCTCAAATAATATCGTGCAAAAGGACTCTGCTCGTTTCTTTTTCTCTTTCCACTTCTTTTTATCCATCGATGAAGATCATTCGTCAGAAAAGCGTGCAACGTAGCTCGTGTCGAGTCATCGTCGCGGTATCAACAAAGATATTCGCAGTTTACCGTGTGGCAATTTTTAATGGCCACGGGAATCACGGGGCGTTTTTATGAATGTATCCCCGAGCAACGGCGCGTCGTAAATTCTCAATTCCTTTCCCCCACTGAAGCTCGTCACGAGACCCCTCTCGAAACGTTCCGTCGTCGGTCGGGGCGAGCCTCTCGTCGAGCATAAATTATCGTCCCATTGTAAATTCCATTCGGCTACACGTACATGCACCGGACGGATTTCGATGGCGCGGCGTATTACGAACCCTCGAACGTTCGCGTCGTAACGTTCCAACGATCGACGGCTGTGCACAGATAGAAAGAGAGAGCATGAGGAGGAGAGAGGAAGAGAGAGAAGAGACTCTCGCGAGAATGGTAATTAAAGATTTCGGGGAAATTACAGGCTACGGCAGCCGTCGACACGATACGCACAACTTGGTCCCTCGGTCTTACTAATACAATCGCTTCTACTGCAGCCTATGCACCAAGGTGCTTGCCTTGTCATCTATAATAAGGAGAAGTTAACGTGAATGTATTATGACTTCTCTCGTGCTATGCATGTATAAGTGTGGCGTATTGATAGAAGGATTACAACGTAGTCGTAAGTTCATAAGTCAAAATGTTGAATTTCTAGGCGCCGGTAGTGATTGATGATGTGTAAGATCAGGTTTGGTATTTTACATGTTTCAAGCTGAATAACTTTTGCAAGGATAATTGGAAATAGTTGCAGCTGTGATTGTGATGGACAAAAATATAAAATAAACGAGGATTTTCTGTCTGATTACACCTTCTCTTAGATTGTACATTGTATAATCGATATAAGCTTCTGTTCTTTTACGATATTGTGTAAGTTATAACATGTAACACTAACCTTTCACTTTGTCTATAATTATAATTATTAGAATCTATAATGTTCAAATCCAAGTTCAAGAATCCGTAACATCGTAGAAGAGACAGGCAATTTATAACCTGCAATTTTAAGCTGGTTCCTTTTATTAATATAATCATGCCAACGTACGTCATTAAAGTGCTAACGAAACGTTTCAAAATGTTTCATATAACGCAGGCTATATATAGCCATCTTCCTGTACCACTGTGCCACTGTGGCAAACAGAAAGTATCGATGAACTCGAATTCTACAAACCACTTGTCCCTCAAATATTCAAATAAATAATCTCGTACCCTATACCATTAAAATTATCAAACGATCCTGCAATCTTCACCATAAATACAAAACGCATTTGACTCTTTCCCTTATTTCTTGAACCGATGCACGCGTCTCGTAGCCGCGTTCCCAATGGGCAATGCGTACGCAACCATCGTGCTATTAAATTACATTGGCACTTTGCGGAAGGGGTTCGGTGAAGTTTGTGTAAATGTGTCGCAGAATTGGCCCATCGACGGTTAATAGGTTTCGCTGTAAAGCATATCGCGATATGATTGCCGTGGCCAGAACGCGGATAGATCGGCGGGAATCGTCCTACTAACTGGCACATACTGTTGACATCGCGCTCTCTCACGTATGTATCGCGGCTAGGGCTAACTAACTCGCACACGCCCGGAAAGGTAATCAAACAGTGGATGATTGTAATCCCTTTATAAAGCGAATGGCGAAAGCGATTTGGCTCGGTTGATGAGAACGAGTCGATCGGTTTGCGGGCAAGGGCCTCTGGACAAACATGGTGATTGACAGTGTAATGAAACATCGGCGGGATAATACGCCGCGCGGGCCAATCGTACTTGTCACTTACGCTGCAGTTGACAAAGCAATCTCGTTCGCGTTGAAACGCATCGTCGCTCGGCGTTCTTTTTTTATTTCTCCTCGGTCCCTCTTTTTCATGTTTTCTCTATGCACGGATCAACACCGCGTCTACGCGTCAAAGGTTACCCGCGCGGTGGTGAAAGGACTGTCGTGTTCGCGTTCCTTCATGGGATTCGGCTGGTTTCGACGCTGTTCCAGTTTGACGGGAATTTGTAGTAGGTTACGTTAAATGTTAGGTTGATTCTCCTTTTTGATAATGCTCGTTGTCTTCCTAATCGACTCGATGGTTAGATTAATGTTACTCGTGGTTAGGTTACGTTGCATGCTGGTTTGTTATGTGGTTAGAGCCGTTGATTGGGATTGGTTATGAAACGTGACATTTAATTGCGAAATCACGTACTTGTAATGTGGCGTTATAGAGACTTATAGATATACGCTGTATGGCTATATTCTTCGTGTCCCTGCCTTTTGTGTATAAAGAAGTTCCCTATTCTTAATAGAAAACTATACAATTTTATGTGTTCACGCAAGTCGTAACGTTTTATAACGGAATGAAACTAGTAAAACTTTAAATTGACCTATAAAAAAATCTTAGAACGGTCATGAAAGGCGTAAAAAATGACCTTGGAATAGTATTTACTATATCTTGAATGACCCTGAAAAGTAGAGCCTTACATGTCTTTTAAATTATGTTAAACAATCTTATTCTACCGATATTTTTCCCATTAATTTGCACGTGTTCCTTTCGTTGGATAAGCATTCACTGTGGCAGGTAACCTTACGGTCTTTTTTATTACATGTCTTTTAAATTATGTTAAACAATCTTAATCTAGCGATATTTTTCCCATTAATTTGCACGTGTTTCGTTGGATAAGCATTCACTGTGGCAGGTAACCTTACGGTCAAGTTACTGTTTCCTTTACGAACACCGTGCAATTTAACTTCATAAAAGTGCTAGTGTTCGGAGCTAATTTAATTACTCGTTGGTTTACAAGAATGTTGAGACGTTCGTGTCGTGGTGAATCATCGAGGAAGATTCGTCAAAGGGATTCCGGAGATTCGTGCACGCGACATCGTCGTGATTTGGCACGAATGGATTTTCAGTTCAAAATGATAATCAAACGGAACTGGATAAGTTTAATCCGTCCACATCAAACAATCATTGAACAGAAAACCAGGATTTCAAGTGCATTTACAGAGCAAAGTTTTAAATGATAAATTTAAATGAAACATTTAAATTTAAATGAAACATTATTTATGCCAGATAAATACTAACTTTTTACTAAATGCATATTTGCAATAAATATCTTGTAATTTCTATATACATTGTAATATTGATTTCAAATTTGACCAATATAATCATGACAATCGTACCTCATTACGATGTTAATAAAAGTTGAAAATGTTTCATATAACACAAGTATTATGGGCATAAAACTTCTGTATGGTAACTATTCAAATACTTTCGTGAGCCACTGTACACAAAAATATATATGAAACGTATCAAATTGATCGTCACCGCGATTCATATAGAAACATAGAAAAATCTCTTTATATCTCATTTAACTTTGCCCCTCTTCTATTCCCGAAACAAAATCTGCATAACGTCGAACATGAATAACCCACATGACCAAAATAACCAACGCGTAATTGCCTCGAAACTTACATAATCTGGATCGTTGAAATGAAACGTGTACAATTGCGGGCGGGCCGCGCGACATCGCTAACAATCGACCATCGGCATCGCCACAGTGCGGTTCGAATTTGCGTTGCAGTTCATCACTGGCCCGCCGCCGGCATAACTCCGAACCGTTGCGTAAATTCGAAAAGGGGGTGGTGGATCGACCGCGGAGATAATTGTGATCCTCTTATAAATTGATTTCGGTACGGTCGCGCATTTCCATTTGGCGCACCTCTCGATTCCACCTCCCTCTATTTAAATTTCAAAACGCGCCAGAAATCGAAACGATAAGTTACGTTGCGATTAGCGTGGTCGAAGCGAAATGACTAACAATAAACAGCACGTGTAATGGAATATCGTAATGTCATACACGCTTTCTAGGAAACGATACGCGAGATCGTATCATAAAACCGCGTTAACGTCTAACGAAGCTGAATTCCTGGCGAAATGGTTTCACCTTTACCGCGGGAATACTACACAGCCTGAAAATGGTATAGTGTTTGCTACTCCAGCATTTGATAATAACGATACGTTGTTGGAAACCTGCGAATTTTGCTGTTCTGGATACAAATAATAAACGTTGTTGCGAAGAAGTGGAATGTGAGTGTTGCATTAAGGGAATAAAAAAAATTATGGAAAGCATGTTTAATTTACAGCTAGAACAAATAAGTATGCAATTGGTTATGTACTTAGTTAATACATTTGCAAGATGCTTTTTAACGATTCTGCCACAAGCCCGCAATGACTCAGTAATGACTTCTGAAAGACTCTCTGATGATTCATGCGCCGCTCTAATGACGACTCTCTTTCTTATTAATCATACCGTATTCATAAAGATTGCGAATGTACAATATACTTTTTTATTAGAAATTACCGTGTAATCAAATCTCTAACAATACCTACGTGTATATTCCCGGTATCTCTTGTCACTTGTATTTAACACTCTAGCACAACAATCTCATTTCTTTCGTATCTCTAAATTATTCACTATGACATATAACAATCTAACTCATGCTTATTACGTATCACAAGAAAAAAAAAACAAACGAATTTCCATCTAATTATTTATACCAGCCAATCGCATATTCATATCATTTCAACGAGTCGATGAAATCCATTCAAATGATAATTTCCCGAGTTACCGTAGCTTCAGATCTAAAAAAAACCATCAACCACAGTACACGTAATCATGAGGACGAGAGGTCCTCAAAACAATGAATCTTTCCAATCTCTGAAACGCTCCCCGACGCGGCCCCTTAAAATATTCCCCTCGCAGCAGTCCACACTCACGATTTCTCCAGTACAATTAAGCCGTCAAGTGTATCCATCGAACAACGGATACGTACATCGCGAACGCATGATCGTCGTCTCTCCAGCGAAAAGTCGACCTACCTTTTTATCAATCGAACGAAGAACAAATAGCAGCAGTGGTACGGTTAATCGATCCTTTTATCCGGTATCGCGAAACAAATGGCCGCCACGACAATCGTAGGTAGCAAATGCTAGCGCATTCCATCGGTCTCCCTGCGGTACAGTAAGTGAGGAGAGAAGAGCACGGGTACATAGATATATACGGTAGCTACTGCACATAAATGCGTCTAAACAGATTGCAACCGCGGAAGGGGTAATCAAACATCGGATAATTGTAATCCCCTTATAAAGCGATCCTAACAGGCCGATACTGTGGCTGGGATCGGGACGGACGTCTGGTGAAACTGAGGAGCCAGCCGCAGGCTGGAGAACTTGATTGACGGCCCGGGAGAAGCATGAACAGTCGGCTAATGAAACATCAGTATGCGCACACAATGCCGTTGGAGCGGCAGGGTCGCTGCTCGCTATTACGCCGGCGTGTTTACACGTTGCAGACCGGGGAGTAGTAGCCACGGCTTGCAGGCAAGAAGGGTGGCGAGCCTGTGACGAATGTGACGGCGCTAGAGCCAGTCTCGGACAGGTTGCCGGGCTTCGAGGGAATGCGAACTACACCGGGCCCATCATCGAAATCTACGAAAGAGCCATTCCATACAATGTTACGATGTTATTCGCCGCGTAAAGCACTAACCAGCCGACTACACGATACCCAGAATGGTAACGCAACGTTGCGTTGTTATTACTGTCCCCCTCTTCTCTCTTCGTTTTGAATAATGTTACGATGCCGTTGCTTCGAGCAACAACGAGTAGGTGGTGGGTGCTACTGCTGTCTAAGCTGTATTTTGGTTACTGTAGGCTGCAACGGGTGGAGGAAGATGAGAGAGCGAGAGTGGCCTTTTGTCGGTACGACTGCAGAACACTGTCTGACCAGTGAAACGAAGGAATGCTTTGACTCCGGAACAGTTTCATTGAACACCGCGGCTATACAATTATAGTTCTAGGGAAACTTGGAGTTTTCGAGATGGGATTAGCGATTCCGTTAGCGAACATCGATACATAGGAGGCCTGCGGCTTTCGTACAATTGGATTCTACGACGACGAATAATATGATCCCTCTGGTGGTGCTTTCGATTTTGGGCGGTGTGCGTCACGTTTTTGATTCTTCACTAATTTAGGTGATGGTGAATAAGTGATTATCGTGTTGAATATTACTCGTAAAATGTGGATTATTTCGTCTAATATTTTTATAGTAGACATTTCGTTCTCCCTTCCTCTTTATGACAAGTAAATTTATGAAAAGATTTGTTTATTTTATAAGGCGTTGAATATTAATTACGTCCTTAATTCGTGAATCGAAGATTTTATAAGAAGCGTAGTCGATCAGTTTGACATTTTAAAAGCTTAAATAATATCACGCTTTTATTTACATTATAAATACATATACCAGTACTAATCTAATCTAAATTTTTATAGAAAATCTCCTTTTAAAACCACTGAAACATCTTATACTCTAAATAATTATGCTCTAAAACACGAAAGTTCGCAAGATCAAACACCATATAAATCACCATCATTACACGCAATTTTCTTCGTGCTCCGTGTCTTTTCACGTTTCACGAGAACTGTGAGAAAGTTTCTAGTCCACCATTCACCCCGTGGTGCGTTTTTTAGATGAATGCAAAAACGACGCACAAGTTTCGCGACTTGGGTGGCCTGAGCCATCTGCTGCCCTTTTAGCGGATTATTATAGTCGTACAATCAACCCTATCCACACGTATGGACGTGATACCGGGCCGCCCCCGCGTACTCATCCCCTTATCAGCCACAATAATGGAAACTACGTTGTCGATTCTATTTTCTCTCCCTCGGGAAGCTGGCAACCGGCCCCGCATACGGCATTCGCCACTCCAGCTTCTACAATAATGGTTATTTATTAGCGCTAAATCAAATGCGTTAACACCGCACGCGGCTTTACGCCGGCAAGGCCAATATATATGATAATAGTGATAATAATTCCGGAACCGACCACTTCCGATTCCTGGTGGAGCGATGATGTCGGAACGAGAAGACGGAGATACGATACTGTTAATCGTTGGAGTTTTAGGTATTTTGGTTGATAATGTGGAGCGATATTCTAGAAAGGTAAAGTAAAATGTAGAATTAAATGACAAAGATGTAAACAGAAATAAGAAGGAAGAATTTATATTTGCAGAGAGCTTGATACGATAAGAGAAACATCAAGTTCTTAGAATATTAAGTTTGGAAAATTGGACAATCTGATTTATTCCAATAACATTAAAGGAAATTGAGAAAGCAAATAAATAGATTTGACCGAGTCGCGAATCTTTCTCAAAGCAACGTAACATAAAAATAACCTTCTTCCTCGAATCGACCATTCACCAGACTCTCAAGCAATGAGGAAAGTAGCAGGCGGCTTTCACGGGAATTTCCACAAGACGGGACATGAATTATCCAACCAAAACGTTCCTGATAATTAGGAACTTGGCACGTTTCGCGGTTCCGTCGTTGCCACAAGATGTGACGCTTAATAATCATTGACCGAGAATTTCAGGGCTGGAAGGACAGGTAGCCTGTCCCGACCTTGTCAAAACCACGAATAGCCAGGCTCGTGCTGGCGGTTTCCTATATACTATATATATAACGCGCGCGCGTTCTCGTAGGAGTGTGGCTTTCGGCACATCTGCGGATACCCCAAAGGATACCGTCACGACGGAGAGGTTCCGCCACCAACTGCTGATGTAATATACCACATCTGTCCTCCTGTTCTGTGGAATGTTTGCGGCGGATACGTTCGAACGCCATCACTTCGACGAGCAGCCCTTTGACCCCGTTGCTTGAACAGGACCCCAGCGAGTTTGATCCTTGATTCATGTCAAAGCAGACCATTCTGGCATGCATCGGACAACCAAGGATAGTGGATGTGAACGACGAAAATATACACATACGTATTTCTTAATGGGATATATTCTAATATGGTAAAATAATAAGTTAATATTAAATTGCAATATATGAAATGGTCACCTGGATGTTTCGTAATCTTTATCTCGATTATATCAGAATAGTTAGTCGACTTTGTTTCTTGTATCTTTTGTTGAAAATAGTGTTGGAAACTCTTCAGTACTCTCTTTTGCAACGGTACGGTGAATATATGAATAGTTCAAATCATCTTAATTGAAATATACGAATATTTCAACCGAACTATTCGAGCAAATAACTCTACCAAAGATACTATTAGATACATAGACAGTAGCAGGACCGATCCGTTTCTAACTTTAGTGAAACAAACCAACTCCAACTCGAAATAGCTATAAGAACAAACGTGAAAAGAACAAACGAATTTCCTGTTTCTTTTCTTTTTCCCTTTCGTAACAAATAGACACTAAAATACGTTTACCTATCAAACGTATAACATCAATCGTGACCAACGTTGAAATCTGTGGCAATCGTCGCAGCCTCCTAGCAATAAACTCTACGGAGACTGTAGCTACGGGCTATAGAGATGATTTAAGAGGATGCCAGCGTTCGACCACGGTAGACGGTTGTTTTCTTTGTTCCTGGCAATATCCGGCAGTTTCATCCTAGCAGAGTTTTCCTCCTTATATTTCGGGGTTATATGATTAGTGGCCACTCGGTTTTCTCCGACTTTCCACTATCGCGATAGCCGAGGTCAAAACCCCTCCTGATGGCAGATAATTCAATCCTGCGACCTTCTTCTGACTCAAAAGACCTCTATGACCGTCGACCCTATAATCCCACTAGTGCTGTCGACGTGTCTCCTGTCCACTCCCTCAAACCTCATCCTTTGTCTCTCTTCCTCCAGACTGGCTGCAAACAAGCGACCGGTTAGAGGACCGAACGAGGTTATCGAAGGTAACCATGCAGACTAGAGGTACCGGGGCACCACGATCAGCCTGGCAGATTTCGCATCAGATGCAATATCGTGTGCCTAGGATCACTGGGTGGACGTACAATGTAGCCAGGTAATGGCGAAGGCCTGCCGACAAGATTGTCCCACGGGACACTGGACATCCCCTGTCCAGAACACGCACCGTTCGTGGCAACGGTTGAAGATGCTAGATCGAGCCTCGCTGCTCGTTCAAACGGCCATCGAATAATCGACTTCTGATCCTAAACTATCCCATATCGTTCGTGAAACGATCAGGGACATCTCTTTAGCGGCACTCCATTTTTTCGTTGTAAAGGACTGAAAGAAATATTGAAAAGAAACGAATAGAAATAAAGCTGTGGTTTTGCAGTGGATACGATTTGGCGGCAACTGATTTCTGACGAATGAAACATTCAAAAACTGCAATGCATACACTCATAAAAAATATATATATATACATAGAGTAAGGATTCTATTCGGATCCAGAGGAATATTATAGAATCAAGAGAATTTGTCAAATTTAATTATGAATAGCTTTTGAGACATTTACATTTAAGAACAGACTATTTAACTCGTTATTCGTGATGTAATAAACAGTGGAATATATCGTCTACTTATATTGACAACTTGACAGCTATATCCTTATATGAGGATATGACTTTTATTGTAACTTCTACGGAAAAAAAATTTGTTCAGCTAAAATTGATATTGTTAGTTGAAATTACCATAATTAAATAGTGTGTTTACATTACTTTATCTCTGCAAGTTCAATGTCACAATTGAATGAAGCTTTAGGTAACTCAAATAACCCTACATTACTATATTTGATTGCTTTGATATATCGATTTCGTGTGAACGTCAGTTCACACAGCCGACTAGTTACCACAGCATAAAGCACGTAGCATGTAGACACGAGTATCGTGTCCGAATATTGTTTCCCAAGTGGAAAAGGGAAAGAAGGTTGCAGTTGCTTCGTTATGCAACGATAGCGTTGATTTATTCCGGAATAAAGCTCGGGATTGTCCAGGTGGGCGTCGTCGATATCACTGCAATGCCAGAATTTACGAGCGGCAATTTCAGTTGCGGAGTAAAAACTCCACGACATTTTATGTAAAGACGTATTTTACATGCATCGCCAACGTATAAAAGTAAATCTTCGCCAGATACTTTCGGCAAACCTGTACTACCCCGACCGTTCTTTTTTTACAGTTCTTTATCGCCTTTGCACCCCTTTTGTCGAACTATTCTCGCTTTCTGCGCGAAACTACGCCCATCTTGGGTGCACCCGGTCAATGTTGAATTAAACATGAACGATAAGTTCGGAACCGAATTACCGCCAATACCGATTCGAAGATCTCGTAGCCTTTAAACTCACGAAGTGACTTGACTCCGGGACCTTTGACGATGAAACGATTCACGTGAAATTCGCATTACGTCTGAATTAAACATGACCGACTAGTTCGAATTAGGACGAGCCTCTCTAGTAAAGGCGATCTCGCATCGCGTATCGTTCGACTCGAACTCTGGCTGCGGTCGAATTGATTATCCTAGGATATCAGCCCGGCTATTGGAAGCTGTCGATTCCAGATCACGGTCAGAAATCCATTCGACGAGAATTGTGACTGTCCAACGCGAGTCAAACGCGGTCAGACGCATGAAATTACCAGAGAATGTCGCGTTTTATTAGATTTATCTGTTTGTCTAGTACTCGGATTCACTTGATGCAAATGTCAATACATACTTTGGTAGGAGGTGGTTTAAGAAGGATTTCCAACAAAGAATATCACGTCAATGAATCGATTTTGAATGGTTGCGGAGGTATAGAGTTTCTAGACATTAATGTTGTGAGGCAATGGCCGGATAAAGCAGCTGGATTAGCTCTGGATTAGAATTATACGTGCTCTCTTAACTGGGTCGGAAATAAAGAATGAAGCAACTTTATCGTGAAACTATTGACGTGATTCAAAGAAGGGAGATAGAAGCTAGTACACCTAAATTAAAGAAATAGTAAGGATTAAGGCGCTAACGTTTAGTATAATTTTCGTAATTTCTTTCTATTTTACCGATTAACAACAAAACGTTACACAACGATCCACTCGCGATACACTGTAGTTCATACAAGAACTACGTTTGATTCGAAACTTTCATTTCATTGAAAAATTCGTTCCAATTTATAAAATTGCGAAACATTAAATTTAACTTATAGTATCTTGATGATTTTTTCATTAATCATACTGTTTTAGCGATAAGTATAACCAAGAAATGAATCATAAGGCAAAGGATTAATTAATAGGAACTGTTTGATTCCATAAAAACTAAGCTCACAGTACAACCAGATTCTACATTTATAATTAAAATTCACCAATGTCTCACAGAGCACCCTCCATTCTTTAACGACGCAAAATAAAGGAGAAAATACGCAGCGACGTAATGCTCTAGATTGTGTTGCTCGATGTGCCTGGCCAATCACTGCGTTCGTGCGTAGAAAATAAATCCCGGTCGCGAAATGACGGAACGAACGAACTCGCGAGGGATAGCAGGATCTCCTCGAAAGAGGGAGAAGAGGCGTACGAGTATCGACTAAGGGTGGATGCATAAAAGTTATTCGCGTCGTTACAGACGTATAGAAAACGTTTGGCCTTGGCGAAAGGTTCCGCGCTTCCACGGATAGGATTTGTGGTAGATGAGGGTGGTCCCGTATGCGAGTGCTCACAAGCCGGAGCTTTACAAATAATATATTGCGCCGCGAATTGAAATAAAAATCCACCGGTTGCATTCGGTTTCTCAAAAGACTTACGGCAGCCTCTATTCCGATTTTCGGGATAGATGTGAGGATTTGGTTCCCTTTTTCTTTTCTTTGCTTTTGTTCCTATATTTATGTATATTTCGTACGTTAATGGAAGTTTTGTCATTTTTGAAGATATTAATAAGTCCATAAAGTTTTACGGCGTATCATTATACGTAATATAGTTTACAAGAATTTAATTACCGAGGAATTCTATTTTCACGTAGACTTTGTTCCTTTCAATTCAATTGTCATGTACATCTATCTGCACAATATTCCTGTACAATATTCAATGTACGCAATAGATTTATGTATATAGTGGACATATTACACGCGACAACAAAAGAAATTTTTCACAGTTGTAATCTGAACTCGACAATATCCCTGCTTATTAATCCATCGATAACATCACACATCCTGTCACAATCTGTTCATAACGCATATCAGACACCAATTTGATATGTTCAGGAATATTTTCTTCCATTTTCAGCCATTTTCCCTGCGCACTATCTCCAACAGGGACACTCACGAAGGGTGCGTTCTCGTGTACGAACTTGGAGAATCCAATGCATTTTTATGGGATCAGAAGCACGAGTTTATTAGGATAGCAGTCGCTCGTTCGTTGGTCTCGCGATGTTATCTGTAACGCGACTCCGCCTCGTGTCGCTTTCCTCGCCCCTACCTAATATATTCGCGACGCGAGTTGACGAAAAAGAAACGAAAAATACGTAAAAGCAGAGAAAAAGAATAAAACGCGAGCGAGAATATCAAAACACGCATAAATTGCCTAGTTTCACGACGAATGTCCGTAGAGTATGATGAATAGCGAGCGTATACGTGCACACGTTTCATGTCGGTAGATCGAGGAAACGTAAATCAACTTCCTTTCATTTCTTTTCTCTTTTCTTCTTTTTTCGTTGTTCTTATCGCGATACCTTCTGTTTCCAGGCTGTTTGTAAATGGAAATAAAAGAGTAAATATCCGTTGAATAAATATAACGGTTTAGATGGAGTGTGATTGTTTCGCAGTTTAGAAGCCTTTATCGTTCATCGCGAAGATGCGAGAAGAAATCAATAGAAAGATTTATACATCCGCTGCAACACCTGTAGAAGCGGATAACAAACGGAGTAGGGAAATAATGGGAAATTTTAAATGGGAATTTTTTATTGTTCCTAGAGATTTGAAAATCGAGCCTGTCGATAGATGTGCTAGCTTCGAGTACAATTTTCAAGAATAAGCAGAATAAAGGTATAATTTTTCTTACGTTCATAGAAAAATTTAATAACTTTGAATATCTGAGAAATGAAAAGAGAGAAGTACAGTAATATTAAATAATTAAACAAGTGCATTAAAAATAAATAAATATACTCCCGTGGTGCTAGTTAAGAAAGAATAGAATCTCAATAAAAAAAAAGACTCCATGTAATACAAACCCACTACCTAATTTCTTCTTCATCTTTAATTTTGTCGATGCTTTTCTGTTTTGTTGTATAATAGAGCTACATTATTAAGTCACAACGAAAAAAGTAGCAGAAGCGTTGACCGTTGTATGAGAAATATCTCGAATCTCCAAGAACAGTTTCATTCGAAACGGTGTCGTCGACATAGCCATCATACGCTCATAAAACGAAGCTACAGGCGCGAAGGGAGAGGAAAAAAAGTAATATGAGGGATAATATCAGGATTCTGACATCCGTGAACGGGAATTTTCCCTCCTTCCTCCCCTCTTTCCCTCTGTCTTCGTTGAACTGTATGTTTCTCGCACGCTCTATTAAGATGGTACGCGTTGAAAAGACTTGTCGTGTACACGACAAAAGCTGATTTGCCCCTTGAAGCTCATCCTCTTCTGCTTCAGCCCCGTTTTGTTCGCCGCGTTCCGTCGAAATTCGCTACGCTTCGCGCAGCTTCACGGACCGAGTTCTCTCGCCGTGCGAATACGTAACGCGAATGTAGTCGGTTTTACCTCTTCTTTCCTTCGAGAGAGAAATAGCCTGCTTCAATTTCTGCACTTTATTCATCTTTTTTTTCAAGTGCAGATAGTGTTACTATCTATGCTATTATATTTGAAGCGTAAAACGTTTTAATTCGACGATGGCATTATCTTTTTATCGCATCGTTAAGTTTAGAGCACAACGCTTTTTGCTCGTGTAATATTCAGTCTTTTAATAATCCTACTTTTTGGTTTTAAAGCTTCCCTTGTATTTCGTTTAAAAGATTTAATATTTCATTTTGTCTCTAAGCTTCTATTAGCGGAATAGAAAAATTCTAACAAACGTGTGAGTAAAATAGAACATTTTTAATATAACACTTTCGTATAATATCCTAATACTTCTATTAAAACTTCAGTGATATTCTATGCAAAAACGCGGCTTCCAAAAATGTAGCAAGAAGCACCTAACAATTTCTAGATAATAACTCCTAAAATACATCCCTTCGTTCGTACACCTTTCCTGTCCGTTTAACCAAGCCCAATAACTCTCCAAAATTGGAGCCTATAACCTTCCATAAATAGTCCCTTCTCAGCCAGTTGCGTCGTCTACCCATCGTACAACAACTTTTCTAATAACCCATACACGAATACATCACGTGTGCCTAAACACGGTAAACATTTGGCTAACTCCGATATTGTTTCGTATAATTCATCCAAAAGTCCCAAATTGCTTGAACGTAGGATCGCGACAAACGAATCGGAGGTGAGAGCCGGTTGAATAAATGGCGTCTTGCAGAAAGGTTCGCGAAATCGTGGCGACTAGTGGCACCGGAGACAACGATAAATCCCGTGGAACGATTAATTAAGTAGAAGCCGAAGCGCTTGGCGCGTCGCGCCGCTTAAAGTATGCCGTCCCACTTTTCGTAATGTCGGAAATAATTCACGGGAACGGTTTGGGATTTAACCACGATATAGCACACGAGCTGGCGCATCGACGAATGCCCGTATAATACCGTATGCGGCTGCCCGTTCGTTCGTTCGTCCTTTGCTCGAGCCCCTTTCTCGTATCTCTCTATTTATTCCCTTTTTAGCCTCCATCGTCCAACGACGAAGAGACGAGGAGGCTCGTTCGTTCGTCGGTTCACTCGCTCGCCAGCAAGAGACTGTGCCCTGCAACTGCGGATGCAGCTGCAACGGGCCACCCTCTGTCGTATATTTCAAGCTGATTCGAGGCCGACCGGGAACGTCGCTATTTCCCAGAGTACAAAACACAATGCGGCTCTACCGAAGACCTGCCTAATATTTCGCCAGGAGAGACCGAGCTGCTCTCTTTGTTCGTTTGTTTGTGCGTCTATTTGCCTCCACCACCGATCCATACCTCTCGTCCGCTGCTCGTTGCGATTCCGCGGACTGGGCTTCCACGGAGAAACAAATTTAGGAGGTTTCATACGCGTAATGGATGTCTGTAAACGTTCGATTGAGAGCTCGATGAGGATTCGAAGAGTTTGATGGCACGGATTAAGAGCTTTTGGTGTAACCGATGATAGAGGAAAGGTTGGGAACGTGAGTTTAATCTGGTTAAAGAAAAGTACCAGTAAATGTAGATAAATGATGTTTGGTGAAATATCGTTCAGATAGGATCAGTTAGCTGAATTCAAGTTGACTGAGATTGGTATTCACACGAGTCAACTTATTTGCTTACTAAGATACATTGAGATGAGCGATATAAGATGAATTGTTGACGACTAACGAGAATTACGAGTTAAAGTACGATATCTATGGAGATACGGTGAATTTGGATAAGGAAATGGATTTGCAGGAGTAATGCCTTAACATATCTGACACCTTGTTAAAAGAAGTAGACGTAGAGAAGACAAAGGATACAAAAAGCGTGTCAAAACGTCCGAAAAAGAATTTAGTGCTCTGCTCACAATGACTGAATAGAAAATTGAAATCAGTTCCCTTAAAACTAAAGAATAGTCGAAAGAGTCTCAACTTCACTTGAAATTTGAAGAGATATTCCAAGTTATATTAAATTACATCAAAAAGGTTCAAGAGCTAAAGTCTACTTGAAAATGAGCTGTAGCTTGAACTTAAAGAGCATTCAACTTCTCACAGCATAGGCTCACGTTTACAATCCACTTACCACCACACAGACAACTACATCTTGAAATTAAAATTTATACTCTCCAATTTAATATTCCACGAATATTTAATATTCCATGGATCCTTTATGCACCAACATCCTTTTTCCTACAGAAAAAAATATAATTTCAGGGGGTCGTGTTTCCCCTCTCAAACCCCATGAAACATCTTCACCGCTGTTACAAATAACGCGATACAAGGCGTACAAGCTCGAAGGAATAAACAGTAATTTAACCCCTTATTAAATTCAAATTAGACCGACGCCGGAGCGAAGTATAACACCGGTTGGGTGGTTCGGGTTCTTCGGGGTAACCCGCTTTCTGCCGGCATCGCAATCCATCAACTTCTGGCAGGTTTACGTCGGGCGTCAAGATTCCCTGGCGGCGCCTGCCAGCGTCGATCAGATAAAACGTAAGCGGCGCCCTGAATATGCATGCCCTTTTCGGCTTTTAATATCGTTAACCGATATATCACAAGATTGCCGGTTATCTAACCGACCTCGAAATTTCCTATCGGCCATGGCCTGTCGAAAGATCATCGATCACCCGGTCAAATCCGATTCCGGCCCGGGTCGCGTTCTAGCAACAAGCGAGCAACATCGACCAAATCCAACCTATAAATCTCATTTTTGATCATGAAAATACACGGCCATTTTATGCGCTGAACTTTTTACATCCATGTTACCGCATTTCACCGTGTTTTAACACACCTGGTAAGCCCTGTAATTCGGTCGAAATCACGTTTCATCGATTGCGTTGGACGAGATATACATGGTGCCAAGGAAGTTTCCTAAACGTTATCTGTGCAACGGTAGATTAACATTTTCGTTTGGCAATGATGACAAGAAGGGAAATTCTTTTAGAAGATATATCTGAGTATTTCGTTTACAAAATATACAGCATTGTGTAAAATCAAAAATTAACAGGTTCACTATAGACCGATTTTTATTACTTATATTGCTGTATGCTAACAAATAATTATCGTTCTTCGTATTGAAATAACTTCTACATTGTAAAATTTTATATATGTAATCGATATGACCTATTGTACTATTTTATCAGAATTTTGTATCATATTCAATTTGGAACATTTAGGTATACTATTCAGACCAAACAAGTTCTATAACCTTATAATATTATATAAGTGCTAATACATAGATACATACTACGTGATATTCAGAAACTACGTGACGATATAAATTTTGGACATATCGCAACAAGATCACTCGTTGAATTCTAAGTCGAACATTGAATTCTAAATTCGAGGATTTTTAATGGACTCTTGCACGAACTTCTCTGACATGATGGAAGAATTTCTTGACCATAGAGTATCGTTTACGCGAAAAGACTAGCGAATAGGTGTAACATGGGCCAATAGAGTCGTGAAGCATATCGTAAAGGAGATTGATTGATTACACGCGACAGAGGGCGATAATTCCGCGATAAATCTGAAATTAATCACGGTTACTAACCGCGCATGCAACCTCACGGAACAATAATAATTATGTTTCGAATATGGTAATAGAATTAACGGCGTGACTCGCGATCATCACGATACCGAATGTTCCTCTACATAAGAATACACGTTGTAATTGTCAAACTGCAAACAATCTGCTTAATGAATTACAATCCATGCTTCCAGGCAACGAATTATCCATACAGCTAATATGATCAATTTCAACAAACTATCCGAACAAACGAATGTAGAATCACGACGAACTCTAGACCGTACGACGAAAATTAAATACGAACCAATCTCATAATTGACTAGTACAATCGCGCACGTGAGGCAATTTGGCTTTAATTTCGGTCGATGTACGCTACAGTTATTTTAGTTCTTTAGTTCAACAGTTATTTTAGACGAAGTGTACCTTACAGAATTATAGATATGTAGGTCAAACTACAATTTGTTCCTAGTAATCGTCATAGCTACGTACAAATATACTACGGAGCAGTTAAATTGTTTCTAAAATTGAATGCGCAATTCAAAATTGACGCTTGGAATTGTCAAAACTTGTAGAACTACTTTAGCATATAACAACCTATTTATCTTTGGATTTCTTTTTATTTCGATTTTCAAATCAGAATACGAAGGTTCCTTTGAACTGATAGAATAGTTTCCGACGTTGATGCAAGCGTATAGAATGATATTTAAATAAAAAATGCATATGCCAAATCATAAAATATATCATAGTTAGATCTTTTACTAAATAATATAAATAATGTAATAAATATTGCTTCTAATAATCAATCCATTACCATCATCGTCACGTATATTCACTACTAATTTGCACATATTCATCAAATTCAAATATGCTAGCACCAAGTCGACCAACATTTCTATCTATTTATGAAAGACAGCGTATGCATTACACTAGGTATTTTCTTCCGTGGTGCGTAGAATTTACATCTCGTCAAGTCTGTCGTGGTTGCATCGTGGAGCAAAAAATCCCCCTCTCCGTACATCGTTCGTTCTCGTATACCACGACCGGCTGCTACACGTATACACCCCGTACCCTTGTGCAATCCCATGAGGATAACCCCGGTACGGATGCTCCTGCAACCCTCGGCCATCTTTATTCCAGAACGGACAGGTCGAGAGGGTAGGCATCGGACCGTGGTAACTGGCAGCCCTAGAGGGAGCCGTTAAACCTCGTCCCTGGCCGGTGTACCTAGCCACGTTTTCCTTCTGATATACAACCCGGCACGGCTCGGCTCGACCGCTCCGTTGATTCCGACACGAAGTTCGCCGCGGCGGAGCGCTTGTTTCCCCCGGAAACGTCGGCGAAAACTCCAATGAGAAGTAAAGGTCGACGCCATCGGAAGGGGAAGAAACTCTACCACCTGTCTTCGACGGTGAAATACGCTCGAAAATCTCCTACTTTTCCATCGCGATAGCTTCTGATCAGGGGGGTGTAAGCACGAAGAATTAAAAGACTTGAAAGAATTAGGCATTTAAAAAAAGAAGCGATTACAAAAGCAGAATTGTATATATAAGAAAGAAATCGTGATCAATGTGATGGTAAATAATTCTATTTGTAAGTTCGTTTATTCGAAATTCTCCTACATACAATAGAAATTCTATTTATATGAATTATTCGCAAGGCAAATAGTTTACATAATAGGAAGTAACCGATTTTTCATATTAACTATTATTTTTCATTGATATAGTAAAAATTCACGTTTAAATTAATGGGTTCAAACAGCAAGTAGTCGTTCAGTCGGGTGCAAATTAAATTTTCCATTTCGAACGAGACGATATAAAGTTGGACTGTATTTCCATATAAAGAATAACTGTCGCTGTAACCATCATCAAGTTATCAACAAGCTATCAACATCAAGCTTCGATTATATTGCGACTCCACGTGTCGCTACGGCAGTTGGATCGAACTTCAACAGAAGAGAGTCCACGACTCGGGAGTCCCTCCACAATTTACGCTAGCGAAAACTCCAAAGAGAAGTAAAGGTCAACGCGACCGGAGGGATAAGAAACTCTCCCACCTGTCTTCTATAGTGAAATACGCCCGAAAATATACTACTTTTCTACCCCGATACTTGCTGGCCAGGCTGATGGGGGATGTACATGGTATTCGAACCCGGACGAATAAAAATTCACGGTTTCGAGAGAAAGCCTGGCTTCGTCTCGACGTTTCAAACGTCATCGGTGGTTGGGATTGGAAATGTCTGTCACTCTCTTGTAAAAATTGAGATAACGAGTATGGTTAAAAGGTTTCATCGTGGATTTTTTTATTTTCTAATGGAAAGAAGTGGATATAATTTTTTTGAATAAGTCAACGGATGTGTTCGACACGATCCAAGTTTGACGTTGAATAGAGAAGCTGTTCTCGTATTCGGGATTCCGCGCACAGAATCCAATAGCAGACACCTGCCTAACTCGCGAATATTCTACGCTCGTGCACGTCCATCTAGTAGGTGAAGCCTAGATCGACCCAACTGGGGCATAAATCATGGGTCAACGAACAAATATGTATGCATCACGTTCACGTAAAAAGGGAACAGGAACGCAAACGTCACGTGTCGGGAATAGAACCAAGCGTTTGTCTATCATCAGACTATTGGGCATGGAATTCTTATATTAACGTTGGATGGTATAGATATATTTTTGAAGATATGATCTTATTTTAGAAATACATAGATACGTTTGATCTGGGGACTAAAAGATGTGTGATCTTGAGGTCACATACCAAATTTGTATGCAAAGACTAGTAAGTTTGAAGTATACCATGGTAGTTTGATATCATATTTTAATTTAGTTTGGTAACTTAGTAATTAATTTTAAACATACCCCGATAATCTCTGGAAGCATCGACGTCGCATTATATTGCTTCACACAATGACTAGAAATACCTTACTGTTTGTATCCCGTTGCATGGCTCAAACAAGAAATGTAGAAACGTGTTTCCACGTTCTTTCTAATAAAACAGCCGGCGTAAAAAAAAGTTAATGCCATTAATGTTATAATCGCTGAATTTGTATGAACACGAAGTGACATGAGCGTTAACAGATAAAGATAAACGATATTACATCGCGTTATGGCTGTGACCTAAATCTATAACTGTGAAATCTAATCGTTACAAACCAAAACTCAAGCATCTCAAGTATAATATCAACTCCGTATAATATCAATTTCACCAAGATCCTGTTACAAATCGATTGTACAAATTTACAATTCAGATATTCAACAGCTGAAATCATGAGACCCGAATCAAATCCCTAAATCTAACTTAGTACACAGATATAGTAACCAAATTCTCCGAGAACCCAGTAACTCGAAAAAAGACCACAAGTAAACTGGTTTATACAAACGTAGCATAGGGAGATAAAGAAGCATGCATAGGTGAGTGGACAGATAAACGGACGAATGGCTGTAGAGGAGCTTATCTATCGGCTCGGGATGATCTGCGGTAGTCTTGTAGCCGATGGAAAGGAAGTTCGGTTCGTTTCCTGACCGTCGTCCCCTTCCTACGTTGCTTCGTGAGCCGCAACTTGGAAGATCAGCCTCTCCTTCTCCGCTCGCGATATATCAAGACAGTTATCACCGAAATGAGATCATTTATTGCATTAAGACGACGTCGAGGCGTCGAGGGCCTCGCGCGAACGGAAAACTGGGGTCGAGCCGGTATATTGGAACTTGTAGATAAGAAGAGAAAGACTCGGTTCCTCTCTCATTCCTCGTGGCTGCTGCGGGTCTTCCGCTTTCGCGCAACTATCCTCCGCTTGTCCTTTGACATTTCCGTCTTTTGCCCTCTGCCGCGATCGAGCAGCCGTGAATCCACTGAATGTCTGAGCGAGCATCCATGCTTTCCCTTTATCTCTCTCCCTTTTTCGCCTCCTTTTTCCATCTTGCTTCAGTTTTCTCTCTCGCTCTGTGTTCTTCCATCTCCTTTGCCATCCCTTCCTGTCTCTCCTAGCCCTAGCGAGGCCTTTCGCGTTCCGGCCACGCTCTTTAAGCTTAATTGCCGGTATTTATCAAACGACGAAATAAATAAGCTGCTTACATTTCTTTGACGCCGAAGAGCGCTCGGCTTATTTAGCGAGGGCGATAAGTACATTAGACTTCCGTCGTTTATTAAGGATGAAGAGGGCAATGGAGAGAGCACGAGGAGGAGGTCGGTTAGTTCGCTCAAACACCTACACACGCGTGTACCGAAGAGACCCTCTCTTCAAGGAACGTGTACACACGCGACACGCTGCCCGGATTTTTCTACGCTGCGGGCGGTGGTTTCCGTCTTTGTGGCGGTTTACGGATTATCGGAAAATTGTTAGACACGGGTGTTCGTGTTTTCCGCTGTCTTTAACGTGCTTTTTCGATGCGGAACGTGATAGATTCTTCCGTGTGCGAAAAAAATTGTAGCGGAGTTAATAAAAGAGGTGGTTATTGTAAAAAGAAAGCCGGGCTTTAGATCGTGGAGTCCCTGCAAGTGATGTTAAGGTTCAACTTTTATGCGTACTTGTTGTGGCTTTAACGGAGGATTAGTGTCGAAAAATATTACGAATACTCGTCTATCGTTAATATTACATCAGCAAAATCCAATGGTAAATGGAAGAGACGTACAGATTAATGCTGATGTTTGTCTAATCCATGTTGACTGACCTATTAGATTTAGCTAGCTTATTTTAATTAATAACACGTTGTGTAAGTCTCGTTCAAATCCGTTACTGGATTTCCATGAACACAAATTTACTGTCGAGATACTTGAATCAGATAACCTGGCTAATTTGTACAAGACATAATTCTAACACCAAGAAGCTAGCAGCGAATTTATTCAGACCTATCCACAACGAATTCTAACACAACCACCCACAAAAGCATAATTTTCCATAAATTCCACGACATCGATCTACTGCTTCACCTAAAACATACAACAAAAGATTCGAAATTCCATCGACGATAAACCAAGCAAAGGGATAAGAGATTCGAGGGGTTAAGAAGAACGTTACGCCTTCATCCTAATCGCAGTAATCGACGCACTAAATCGCGGGAAACGAGGGAACGTGGCATAGTTTTCACAAAAGCCGGGTCCCGACATTCACACTGGCGGGATCAAACTTTCAACCTGTTCGCGCGCGTTGCGAAACGGGAACTTCCCCAAGCGGACGAATCGTTGGGCTGCAGCCGATTCGAGGGGGTCCTTGTAGACACTGGTACGCACACACGCGCAAGAAAATCGAGTATTGTACGGCGTAAGAAGCCGAGGATCCCGAGCGTGTCCCATCCGACCCCGAAGCAGTCTTCTCTGTTCCTCCTTCACCCTTTTCTCGTCTGCCGTAGCAGCCGGCCCGTGAACGAACTGCAAGGGTGTAAATCTGAAAGTTGGCTAAACTGTCTACTCTCCCGGGTCGAGCCGGGTTTTGCACCCTCGTCTGCCTTCTTCCTGCCTCTATTCAGCGCCGTTAGCCCCCGAGGCATCGCCACGATGTTCCTGCATCCACCAGCCCATTCCAACCCCCTTCGACTAGCTGTTCCAAGAGAGCTAGGAGCGAACCACGACCAGAGAAAGAGAGAAATGGAGACATTATGGGGCCTGTCTGAACGAAGTAAGAGAAACGACGGGGAAATTGGAACTTTTTATTACCGCTTCGTTTCCAATTTTACACGGAATCGCGTCCGCTCTTCGTGAACAGCGCCGGCACCCATTCATCGTTCCCTAACGCGATTCGCGGCAACCGTCGTGCATCGATGCCTCGACATCACCCGAGCGAAATAAGCCACGACTGGCGAGGAGAGATTGCCTCACGATCAGCTGGCTCGCCGGATAACCATTATACGTTTTCGAGCGATCATTTTCGGGCTCTGGATAAGGAGACGCTTACAGAAAAATGGAAGTAAGGTAATTGATGCTGAAATTGCGTTTCTTCTGTTTGAAAACCGGCTTCCTGCGTGCGGATGTTGATGCGTGTTAGAGATGTTGGGATTATTTGGAAGTCTTATCATAAAATGAAAAATAGAATATCTTTTTGCGCGAGGTGGTTTAGAAGTTTTTCCATATATAATAGTTGAGCGTCTCTCACGCTAACCCACTCCACTTTTTGTTAATTCTTTAATTTCATCACATAAGTATTCGATTAATGTTCGATTCTTAAGGAATACATGATTTACTTTCATAAATTCATCTGTCATAAACGAATGCCATAAATAATGGTAAATCCAGAAGTAAGTTTGAGAAAGAGAAAAACAGTGTTTACAATATTATTATTTCTATAATTTCCAATTTATGAGTAGATCAATGTAGTTTTTGAACGGCTCGATTATTGACTGACATTTTCTGACTAAAACGATGTTTGTGTATTTCATTTTTGCGATTATTTTTTCCCGACGATGACACAGATTAATTAAATAAATTCGAAACAAAGCAAACTACGATTCGATGCATAGGAAAAAAGGAAAATAATATAAGATATTAATCAAAATAACTTTCCTTTGAAATAGTGATCGAGGATTTTCTAAACGATAAAACTAAGTTTTCGAAATGATAGAAGCAGAGGTATATCGTAATTTATTTTCACACCAGCATACCATTTTCAGTGAATTCGTACTTTTTAATAGTTCTGTCACAGGGAGTTTATGAAAAATGTGCTTTCAATTTTAGAGTCTTTTGTGATACGAAGCGCAATACGCTAACAGTCGATAGCATACAGGAAAAAGAGGATCAAACGGTAGCTAAACCGAAAAAGATGCATTACCGACGAAACTGAATAAAACGCGTGCGAACCAGCACGTTCAACGCAGATTACGTGAACAATGTGCATGTTAACTGAAGTTTAGTGAGAGAAAAAAAAGTTTTTTTGAAATAGACCAGTGAACGTGTACAAGAGAGATAATTAAACACTTGACTTTACACTAAATGAACACTTGTTATACATATGTATATCAATAAACTTATCATTTTCGAGTGGAAATCGTAAAAAATAAAAAAAAAACATTTGTCTGATTATGTAAATATCATTCTACTTAAAGCGAGATAAGCTCTGCAAATTAAAATAAAACCTCCTGTTTCCTGTTAAATGAGAAGCAGAATTAAAATGAAATTAACATCGATATGTAATATTAATCGGATCGTTTTACGTAACATCCCGATTGAATGGACAAGTCCTCTGATGTTTGCAATGTAAACGTATGCAACGATTACCAATCGGTTCATTTTAATATAAAACGATTTTCATCTCTGTAATATTACAGAAACGATAATGATATGCATGCGTGAGTGGAATATTTCCATATTTCCTATGGTGTCACGGCATGAATATTATTCTGCCACGATGCTATTAAAAATCGGATATAAAACAGAAATTAATATTCCTGTTTCACTTTTTACGCACATACGGAGGTACAATTACCGTAAAAGCGTGCCAGTTTAATTATTAATTGACACACTTCCTCGCAATTATTTTCAGTAAATTAACAAATCACAATTTCCAATAAACAACAAATATACCAATTAACATATAAATAGAATCTAACTAATTCTATCCATTTAAGTATCACTATCAGCAATCTTCGCACTCGCCTTAAAAAGGAACGACAGCAAAGAACAAGAGAAAAAGCTTACCGAACCCTTGGGATATCGAATATCCGACCCACTCATCCCCCTTATAACGATTTCTACTACCCTTTCTCATCGACTGGGTCTAGCCGCGATCGAGAGTCGCGACTTTCCAGAACCTCTCCTCCTGGCGCATCGTAGAGTCGGCGGGGCTAACGCGCCACCACGTCTGCGAAGTTTAATTATCCCGGGCGCAGGTGAGGGTACCGTGGATCCACTTACAGCACTGGCCAGGTTACGATTGAGCAATTATACTTCTCCCTAGCTGACTCTTATACATACATACACACTCGTCCACGAGCAAACATACGAAATCCAGGCCTTCGAGGATTTCTCTCTTTCTCTATCCCCCTATTACGGTTCTAGTATCTATAGAAAGGAAAATCACGATGCTCGGTGCTAAGCTCAGGAAATACGAGAGGACGCGGAAAGACGGGCTGGATGAGGACCGTTTCTCTCCCCAAGGCCTCCATCCAACTAATTCGCTTGAATTTTGATTTTCAATAAGAGACAGAGCGGAGACACGGTCCGGAACAGTTATGTACGTACACGCGAATACAGCTGCGTAGAAACGTAGACGAGGAGCGGTTTCGTTTGGGAAGAGAGACAAAGATAGAGAGGTGAAGGGGTATTGAGGGGGGGTTGGAGGGGCCAACGGCGGAGACGCGCGTTGGGATTTAGCTTCCGTGTACAGCTGTACCGTGCCGGGGGTTTGAATATGCATGATGCATGGGCATTAAAGCCTGCCTTCCTCCGCCGCCTCCAACCGTCTCGTCCACCACCCCCGCGCGCCACGTATGCAAATAGCAGGCCACCGCCGCGTCGGTACCGGTTCCGCCACCTCGAACGCCACAGCCAGGGCCACACGTTGCCTGCCGATACGCGCGAAACGCGAAATTGCGTGCGCGTGAATTTTTTCTCTGATTTTTCTTCCTTTTCTCTTTTTCCATACCCCCCGCCCTCACCCATCCCCCTCTTTCGCTTGATATTTTGTCCCCCCTCCATTTTTTTGTGTGTTTCGGTTTTGTTGTTTAATTCTGTTCCGCGGCGTTTTTTGATCGCGAGAGCGTACGAGCGTTGAGGCGAGAACGCGCGATGGTTACCTGGTCGTTGGAGGATGGAGGGTGGTGGTTTTATTTTCTGGCGTCGAGGAATCCTTGGGGAATGCGTGGAAAAGGGGATATAAATTAATAACACCATTCTACGCGAATTATCCCGTCGTGAATTATCGCCGGCTCGAACTTTCACGGGAATATTCCCGCTATACTGGGATGCTTTTTTACTTAACTGGTGATATTGAAATGTTTGCGAGAACGCAACAAATTGTAATTAGAAATATCGAGGAGGGAACGGGCTGTTTCAACGGCAAAGTTCTGTGCTGGATAAACAATGTAGCGATTATTCATTGGTTTTATATTGCCATTGTATAAAACATTCCCTCTAATGTTCTCTGAATAAAAATTCATCTTATTTTACGTAATGCTTATTTTACGTAAGAATTTTTAATAATTTTGATACGTCGCTTTAGTTATTCAATGTTATATAACTTAAAAGGTGATATTATAAGCACCCATTTATTCATGCAATATTTTATTCGAATTCATTAATACCTACAATTACTGGGATAATTATTCAAAAGATTAAAACAACTTTTTAAACGCTGCATCAATGGTTCATTGCGGAATAGAATTCGCTGGAATTCCATTTTTCGATCAATTTGATCGTTTTCCAAGGATAATAGGAAATTTATTGCCGCGAGGCCAGTCTACAACGCGAATCAATAATAATTTCGCGGCATCGACGTTATTATCTGCCTTAACCAGAATTTCGCGCTAATAGATCGCCGTTAACCCAACGATCAAACAGCATTGTTTGTGGTGTTCGATTGCGTAGCGAAACACTTGCTCCGCGCGTTGGGATATTTTCTGGGATTATCTTCGACCGCACAACGCGTGCCGCCTAAATCATGCCCGTCTACTCTCGATCTATGTTTTATGTCATGGGAATTTTTACAGGTCGAAGTATAAGAAAATAAACGATATACAATAAACTAAGCTTACTTCAGGCTAAATTAATTACATAAAACCCGCATAAATTATAGGTTTATTTATCCCTTCATGAATATTTAATCAATCACAAGTAATTTTATTTTAAATAACAACATTTCCCCCAACACTCTGTCACTGGCTTCGTTTGTCTTTTTAAGTCCTTTTACTGATACGCACATAATCATAAAATGCAACAATTAACATTTACATAATTGAATCAACTCAACGCACGTGTAAATAACAGCGAATGTGTACCGGAGGAAAGTTTGTGCAAACTTATATATAATCGAACAAACATCTTAGACTTTCTTTTATCACGTACTGAAAGCAACGGAACATGCTTGAAAGATGTCATGTAGTCTTTCACAGAAGACGATTAACGAATTATACAGAATTCATGACCGATATAGCATGTACGAAGTAAGTTTTACCTACGATTCGTACTTAGATGTAACGAATAACCAGCTGGTCCATTACCAGAAGCACAATGATCATGGAGCGGTTGTCTAAAAGCGTAAAGCGATACCTTCGACTAATAACGCTATTCCGCGAACCAGAACGACGCGGTGGTAGGATCAAGCTCTGTCAAAAGGGAGGGTATGATTCGTGAGTTCCTCTGCAATTTACGGTTAATTTCGACAAAAGCAAATAATTGGTCCGAGGGAAAAGGGCCATGTAAGAAACTGCGTAATTGCTTGCAATCACGCCAACTGGCCTGAGGAATTCGAATCAGCCTCTGATATATATTCGTTGGATAGAGGAAGTTCCTCGAGCGAGAATTGAAGGAGAAAACGAAAAAGAGGAGGAAAAGGAAGAAGAAAATGAAGAAGATAGCCAGGGAAGCGGGGGTTCTTCCTTTCCTTCTCGTGCAATTATCTCATTTGCCAGGCCGGTAATTGAACACTGAAAGAAAATGACGATCGACGCATCGAAACGTGCTTCCTGAAATTAATTGACGGCTGCCTATGCCGCGATCGCCACGATAAAATAACGCAGCCGCGTTATAATTGGACGAGAAGACTCGTTCAATTATTAATTCCCCGTTGGCGCGAGAACAGCATGCCGCGTAGAACACACAGAGAGAAGAAACGTGAGTTCGGCCACCACGAATTCAATACTTTCTCTCCCTCACACACACACACACACACACACGTGCACACTTTTCACTTTGTGCGTGCTAACTTTTAAACGATTATGCGACTCGCCAATCGATGGGACGTGTTGTATCGTTACGCGGTGACAACACACTAATTGGCTCGTTATCGATGTGCGACGGTAGATACGCGAAACACACTACAGGACCACGTAAATTATTTATCACGGGTCTATGATGTGCTCGTGATTGGAATATAATGTTGATAATGGCCGGTTGATTATACGTGACCGTCGATACTTTGTTCGTTTCACGATTTTGAGTCGGGCGACAACAAGGAGTCGCCCGACTCAATTTATTGGAGAAGTAGTAGAAGTAGAAGTGGTAATCTCAATCGCGAACATTATTTTAAGACGTTTTTGTAAGTTTTCGAAGAATGTAATAGGTATCTGATGAATATCGATTTTTCGAGAATAAGTGTCCGTGACGACGCGAGTTTTCAATCGGATATGCGAGAAACTGAACAAGCCTGTAATCAATCGAGGATAGCTACATATTAGAGCAGAGTGAAAATTAAATCCTATATTTACCACATGTATATATCTTCAACGAGGTACACAGAAGCAACTAATTCTATATATATTACTATTCCAACAGAAAAATTCCAAAAGACACAAAAAACCACCAATTTCTAAAATTTACACGAACAAGCTATGAAAGCATCTCTTCGAATGCATCCAACTCGCATTCAATTAATCTGCAATGTTATCAACGCAACAGACAATACGTACGTTAAATTCCAAGCGCTCGCGAGTAATACATAAAACGCGCGCATCAAGACAATAAAAAGACGCGAGAGTGTAATCTCTCGACTAAAGGGGGACCACAAAACCGAGACACGAGAGGAGGATTGAAAGAGTCTCGCCAGTTTCTTGCGTTTAAAGTGTAGTTTCACGCGCGTTGCCGAAGGACAATGCCTGGAACGGTCGTGTCGCCATTCTATGGCGTAAAACGCGACAACCGTTGCGTTACGTATATAATTATCCGCTGCTGGTACGAAGACACAAAGGCCGGCTGATGTAAAAACGGTACTTTCAGACACGTCAACTCGCCGATCACGTACTGAGAGAAACAAAAGTACGAGTGAAAACTTGGTTGTTTCGTAGCGTCGCAGTGGCTGGTTCATAATATCCTCGCGGCTAGTGTACGATTATTGTTCTTCCGTGCTGATACAACGGGGGTTATAAGCGAGAGAGCGAACGTCCGGCGGCCGTGCGAATGGCCGGCACGTGTGTATGGATATCAGACGCACGTGTTTACCAGGCCGGCGTTTGTAATTACATTTCGGTTACACGTAGGCGGCCGCTGATTTTACGCTGACGCCAAACAGGCATGAACATAATTCGACAAAACGGATATTGATATCGCGTAGCACCGCTGTTCCGGACAAATGACCGTCCCCGTGTTGCCTCGACGCGAGATAAATTTTGAATAGCGACCTGTGCACCGGTTCGTTTACGATCCGCCAAATTGCTCGGTAACGAGGTGCTGGCATTCCTAGCTCCTCTTTTTTAATGGACTTTTGCTACGACTTTTTGTAACGGTGATATTTGTAATGTTCGTAGAGGAGGATTGTGTTTGAAGATTTTAATTTGAATATGTATATATATAGTTGTTGCAATACTGTGATTATTTTTCATCTCTCTTCCCAATTTTTGAAAGTTATTCGAATGTTGTAAACAAAAAAACATATTAACCCATTTTTTTTTTTTCAAAACCATCGGACTGAAACACTGGGATTTCTTTCATTCAATGGTCGAAAGATAAACGTTTCATTACAGTCCTAGCTATGTAATCCTCCAATACACCTCCATTCGCGATGAAATCTCACGGAAAACTTGATTAATCGACGTTCCAGATCAACATGCACCGCTACTCTCCTTACTTTCCAACCTTATTTTTCAATTCTTTGTGAATCAACTGTACAATAATAACAATCCCTATACGTAAAACCGATACAACGAACTATCTATAATAAACCTAATTAAAATTCTCGTTCTAAATAGAATAAATGTAAAATGTCTCCTTTCTATCTAAGAAACAAACTCAGACACCAAGAAATAAAGCGGCGAATAAACTTTCCACGCCAGGAAGTTAACGCTAGAGCAACAAGATCACAAAGCGTCTGAAATAGAGGGGGCAAATTACAGACGCCGTTCGCTATAAGACAAGGGTGGATAACCGGGGATATTACCCTAATTAAAGGCTGGCAGTTCGATTTAAAAAATAATCGATACTGCTTGAATCCCCCGGTAAGGCAATTATCTAATGCCAGCTGGTCGAGAAGGTCACGTCACATTTAATGAAACGTAAACCCGTCTAGTATTTCGAAAACAAAGCTGGTTTCGTGTGCGTTCTACGTGCCCGTCTGCACCACGCACCGCGTACAAAATATGAGTAATAGGAGAGAGTCGGACGAGGGGGTGATTTAGTATTAGGATTTATTAGGGCCGCTCACCCTCGCGGGTACCGACGCTACCAACGGCCGAAGGGTAAGACCTTATGATTTCTCCTGGGGACCCATACACACGACTTCGACTAATGCACCTGCTATCTGTACTTTTCCGCAATTCTTTCCTCCCTCTCGTCTTGCGAAGAAGACATTCGTATATTTATATTTAGCTGGTTGCCACACGGGAACTACAAGGACAGCGTTATTGAAATGGAAAGAAGATAAGACGCCTTAAACTGCTTCGACTGTTTTACAGTTGACTTTCAATATAGGAGGATATTCGTTTTTATTTGGTGTTTCAGGTTCGAACGAATTATCGCAGTTTACGAATTGTAATGTCACATTCATGAGATTTTAGTCTGTCTCACGGAAAATAAGAATTTGAGGGGAAGAAATAAAATGATCGAAAATGAAATTTTTCAACTATTTATGAATGACGATAAAATTTTAAAAAATCCTACTGTTTCTTTTGTAGCTATCTTAAGGACCGATTAGTATGGCTCATATCAGATTAATTCTTTGTGGTCCTATGGAATTCGCGTAAGATCGTCGCAATTAAATTTTCACCGAATGAATATTGATAATGTAATCGAAGCAAATGTCTAAAGATTCAAAACGAAGGTCATCGTCAATATTTCTAATTTCATGGTACAGTGTTACCCTGAATCTTGCGTATCTCTGAATGTTCCTTTATTTTGGCGATTGAAAGCATAGGACCACAAAGGATTGATATAATTTCCCTTTCCCAAATTTGATTGGAATTTGAAGAATTCGAAATAGTATCCAAAGTGTCAAATTGAAGCTCAAAAATTTTCAGATGAAATTAATCACTGTATACGAAAAAAAAAAAATAAGAATAATAATTGGTATACCAAATTACGTCCAAGAGTTTAATTATGCACTTCAATTACCAACATGACTTTCTTCCGCAGACAGTAGAATCAGATGCAGGCATGTGTATAAGTTTCGAACTCACCTGGAACATACAAAAAATGGAATAGTTAGTAATTGTATCGGCGCAACAAATTCGTGTTGAACGACAATGCGAGATAAGACTGGTTGTTATCATCCGAGGATATCGTAAACAGGCGTGTTTGCTGAAGGCTCGGTGGAAAGTGATACGTGACACGCATGCCAGTGAGGAGTAAAGGCTGGATTCACAGGACGGGCTTAAATTTCCATTAGTTACACGACAATGCCGCGTCGACTGCTCGGAACACATAAATGGGAGGGTCTAACGCGCTCACCGGAATTACCAAAAATGCGATGTCGACAAGCTTATGCGAGTACATTTCGCGCCAGTGTCGTTGTTCTTCGTAGGCAAGGAAAAAAATGACAGGTTTGATACGACTTTGTATTGAAATTGACACCTTGTCGTATGATTTATTTTATGGTTACACTCCTTAAACTTAACTTAAATTTGCTTTTGAAATGCTGTGAATAACATAAATAGTTAATACAATGATATTTAATTTAAAGAATTGGGATCAAATGTAAAGTGAAGATTCAGTTAAATACGGTTCTTGTTCAATGAACAATATTTCGGTCAGAAATGTTTCGTTGGTTTATTAAACGATAGAAAAATATTAATATTGTTTAATACGAATATGACAAGAATAATTAAAAATATGTTTTGAAATTAGTAATATAAACGGTATGAGACTTTCTCACAGAACCGTATACCAAGTGTCACGAGTCTAGCGATTATATTGGTTCCCATAACAACAGGGTCGTCATAATCCAGCCCTACAACCAGTCTGACATCGGCATTGAATTACATCGGAAGCCATTCTATTGATTTACATCGACTCAGAGTTATCGATATCGTATCACGTGAACATCAAATCATCATATTGAGTCAACAGTCGATAAATCATATTCTCCGTGAGACTATTAACACATTCAAATTTACCAACTTTCAATAACGAACAAATAATCTTATGTCAGAAAAATTACGATTCTGTAAAATCCTCTATATCCTTAACAACTGTGAAAAGTAAAGTCTACTAAACTAAGCAACATAAAATAAATCAATTAAAATACGAAATAGCTACCATTTAAAATTCTCACCTGGATCTAATACTACGAAATAAGACATCGTAACGTCTTTATTGCAAGAATTAATAAAATACCTCCCAAGAAGGAAACTTGTGATGGCCATTATCGACCCACTAAATCAAACGATTATATTGGTCTTGTTTTTGTTATTCAACTCGTATAGACGCGAAGGAAAACGAGCTTACGCTGGAAAGCAAACGATTCCTCTTGGGAACGAATAAGGAGTAACGAGTCGTTAACTTTAATTAAAAAGAGAAACGGCAGGATAATGCGGCAAAGTGTCGCGACGAAATGTGGCCAGTTTACGACGTGCTTACAGCTTCGGGGTTTCATCGGTGAACGGAGCTTGCGACGCTTTCAGAGCTCGAGGAAAAGGTCGTCAACCATGCCTTCCGTCCGCGATAACCCCGGTAACATTAATTTCGTGTATACCTTGGCGGTCGACTTGTTTCGAAAGTTTACGTCGGTATTACTGTTATTACTTGTCAGAGAGGCTACCTTGGCTTTGTTCAATTTCTGTGATCGAGCGCATGCAGGCTAATCTACTCGTTTCTAGTTGCCTGTTACCACGGATTCGTATAAAACACGATCAAAGCTGGCTTGCAATTGAAACAACGTGAACATTCTACGTATCGAGAAATGGATGTAACGTTTATAGAGTCGTTAGAAATATTTAGAGAAAAAGTTTCTAATCTTAAATTAAGGTAATTGATTGAAATTGTTCTTTTCGCCTTTGTTAATTTACAATCATTTTATTATTTGTTATTTTTCTTTTAGTCGTCCCTGTTTGTAAGTCTCTTTTTAAATATTAATCCATATCAGTAATATGAGAAAAATAAATTGGTATTAGTACATATATGGAACATGAACTGAAAATTGGTAGGAAAATGAGATACAATTTCAGGTAAACGGGTGAAAATTCATTTTAAGTAAATCGCAGAAGATCTTCCTTCTTTCCAACGCTCTTCTTAGGAAACCGTGTCACGAGTGGTGGTTTGTTGGTTTCTTGGAAGCTCTTTCTTAGAGAAAACGCGTCGCGAAGAGTTCGAGAATAGCTACGAGAGTGGTAAATGGCGTGCACACCATTGCTATCTGAACGACATCATAATATATTTTCACGTTTCTCCTCTCGTTTCAAGCTGCGTTTCGCGTAATCTCTTTGACCCCTAGTTGGCTTTGTTTAATATAAGCTCCGTAAGTATCGTTGATGAAACGATAACTGGGAAACTGATATTTCATTGTCAGAATATGCTTCAAGAAATATCATTATGATTAACTTACGATCGATATGCATATAATAAAATTGAAATTATTTTATCAATATTGCAGAAACATTAATTTGCGTAAACCGAAGTAATTATACCATTAAACACATAAACAATTTGTACAATTTGTAAAGATGTTCTGTTCCTTTAAATGTCTTTCAAGTGTAACTTTATTGAACCGTGGAGTCACTTTTACATTTCCTATATTTAGCCTTCCAAGATAATATGCTTTCAAAATCATTAAAAAAACGAAACAAACGGCTGATCTCTGTCCAAAACAAATCTAGCGAATTTTAGAAACATCGAAAGATTAGAAAACTCACTTTCACAAAGTTTACCCTCAGATACTGGACAAGGAGAAGAACTGGTCGATAGCAATCGGAATCCTTCGGAACGAAAGGCCGTCAAAGTCGAAAGACCACTTACCATCGGGACCCATCAATTTTCTTCCGGGGAAAACTTCTATAACTCATCGTTGTGCGATGCTCCTTTTTTCCATCCCCGGCGAGGCTATAACGTATTGTTCCCCCTTTATTTCCCATAAAACTTCAAAAGCCCATTGAAACATTACGACGTCCAAGGAATTCGTTAGCATCCAACATCCACGAGGAGACAGTCTGTAAATGGCAGTCGCGTAATATCGTTCGGAAAATATTGGATATTGAAATCGTTTCTGTGGACCATATTTGGTGTTAGCTGGCACGTGACACAGCGTACACGCATTATCGCGGCCAAGTGCGTGCGCATAAAGGTTCGGGTTGCACGGTATGTCACGGTAGTGACACACAAAGTCTTTGCCGAACCGTTCCATCAAACAGAATATCTAGACAGCACGTGGCGAGGCACGCAACAAATAGCCTTGAAAGCACGCATCATCCCCCGGTACCAGTAACGCCTCGAGTGTGTATTCACCCCCTCTAAGCTGTTCTCCACCTCCCATGTGTCGGTCGCCGCGTGTCTCCGCTCAGGGCCGAGTCTCCTCGAAAAGAAAGTAGAGACTTCGTCATGAAGAGGATCCGCGCTTTATTTAAACGCGTGTCTACAGTTTATCGTTTGCCGAGTGTATCGATCCATTTGTCGAGGAGAAGGATACTTTAGCCCAACGATTGCCGTATCGTCTTTATCGTTTTTCCTCTTTTCTCTTTTGCTTTTCCGTTTCTCGGTCTTTGTTCTTAACGGAACGAAGTTAGCGACCAGTCGCTGTTGTTCTTTGATTGTAAGTTTATTTTCCTTCTGCTGATTCGATAGAACTCGCACACAGGGGGATCTCTTTGATACGATCCTTCCTTCTTTTTTTTTCTTTTTTCTTTTTCGATATTTTCGTTTCGAAGCGAACCGTACCGCTGTGTGTTCTCCTTTTTTTGTAATTTCGATACGCGTTGGTTTGTAATGACTGGGAATGGAATCGGTGATTGCGTTTTCGAAGTCTGTTACATTTGCCTGTACGATTGGAGGAAAATCGATGATTGTTCCAGTGACACGTTCGACGCCGTTGGCGACTTCGTAACTGGCCAGTGGAATTCGGTTTAAATAAATCCGACCCAGTTCCGAAAAAACCCCACGGTCTTTGTAATGGCACCGGAGAAAATTTCGACGAAGAAAAAAGAAAAACGTTTGCGAGCAATCGGCTCTAATGCAAGCGCGGTTACATCTGCGGTCTGGTGCAGAAAAAAAAGAAATGGTCTTGACCAATTATCGCTTTATCTGTTTTTCCTCTATTTCTTTCTCCAAGTTCATAATATTCATCGTTGCACATTTTTAATTATTAAGGTTTCACGACTTCATTAAATATCAAGTACTTAATCTCACTTACTCTCCAACTTAATTATAAAAAGAAATATATCAATACATTAAAAATCTATCAATTATAGAAGAAAAGGAAAAAGAAAACGAACCATTGTCATGAAAACTATATATGCCCAACGTATTTGACCCATTTCTCGGGCAACAAATTGCCACCTTCGGTGCATAGAGGTTTCAGGAATTTTTAGCTAGAAAATCTCCTGCTCGATTTATGCGCGCAAACATGCCAATTAGAAGCGTATTACCAGTCAATGCTGCAATTTTAAAGCAATCAACGATTGCCTCCTGCTTTGTCTTCCTTGTGTTTTTTCCTTTTGTTGGTCACAAAATATCTGCCACGGTTTCACTCTGCAATAAGTTCTCATCGTTGCATTTATGTTCGCGCGCGCTTAAAATAATGTTCCGCAACAATATCGTTCTGCCACGGTTTCCGGAACTAATGGGAGTACGATTTCAGCGTTTCTGTGCCTGGTTATGCCAGGAGTCGGTACTGGGTCGCGTTAACGAGGGTCGAAACCAACAGGGGTTGGTTGCGTGGTGTCGCCCTTATCTCGGTCATTGCCCTAATTTTCATGGGTTAAAATAAAAAAGAAAAGGAAGAGGAAAGGATGGAGGGAAGGGGAAAGTGAAAGAGAAAGAAAGAACAGGAATAGAGGGTGGCGCTTACGTGTACCTGCATGACATCCACGTGCTCTTTTCATCCCGCTTTCGGTTCGCGTGGCTTGCGAGCACAAAGGCGGCTTTCGAGGAAAAAAGCAATTCCAATATTTGGCACAAAAGAATTTTTTCAGGGGCGGGCGGGGAATATCGATTCTTGAATATGTATCGGGAGCGAGTCGAATGGGAATAAATTGAAAGACGAGCTGTCCGCGGTGGAAAATAATTTTTATGGAGCTTTCGGGTAATTCCCTGAGAATGGACTTCATCCAGCTATTCCTGTCATTATGGTTCCTTTTTTCCTTTAAAAATACGCGATAGAAGGAACAAACGTTTATTAAATTGATATTAATAATTTGTAATGGATTTGACAATAGGAAAATATTTTTTCATATGGTTTATACCTACTTATTTCCACATCGTCATTTGTATTTTAGTAAATAAACTAACAAAACTTTCATGTACATTTATAGTTGAAGACCTTTATCGCTAAAAAATTAAATAAAAAATTCCGTCCGAAAAACGATAACGTCATATTCTTTGCCTGTATGAAAAATAAATTGATATTCGCAGATCAAACAGAAACGAGTCTTATCGAAGCGTCATTTCGATTCTCCTTCGAAAGAAAGAAAAAAAGACGAAAGGAAAAAAAGCAATTCAAAACGAACGCAGCAGGTACACTATACTCTTAAACCCAAAATTCCTTTGGAATTCCAGCGTGAAAGAGAATTTCATAAATTACCCAATTTCCATCGCATTCTATCACACCGACCCTTCGTAATAAAACTCGCGTTATCGAGCACACGTTCTTCGCTCTCTCTTTTCTCCTTTTTTAATCTTCTCGCAATAACTCCGCCAGCTACGCAGCCGGGAAACTTTAAAACCAATATATCGAGCGGAAGTTTTCGGAATTTCCGATGGTGTCGTCGTCTTATCCGAGCGCGAGTGGCCCAATTTCTCTGCGGAACTTTAATGAAAGGAGTTCTGCCGTTGATGGGAAGGTAGATCTTCGATGTTGGCGATCGATCCTGGCAATAAACCGTCGCGGTTCACGTGGATCATCATGCAACGTGTCACGAAAGGCTCGCAGCGTAGCCCTGGCAGCGGCAAGACGATAGAAGCTTTATCGGGAGGCCGACACGCAAGGATATATCGTCCTACACTATCACCTTCCTATCAGTTATCGTGTTGTAAACCTTATCTACTGCGGCAACACGGTATGTATTCTCATGCGGCCGAACGGTACGCGCATTTCACGCGTTCTCTACGCGCAATCCGATGTTGGGGTGATTGTTCGCCAAGGGTAATAGTAACAGCTTAGAAAATCTCTAATGGAACAGGCTTAAAACTAGGATGGATTTGCAGGTTCTAGAATAAGAAAATACTGCGTGTACAGTATCGATCGTAATTATTTGAACTTTTATACTTTACTTTACTTTTATCATGGTAGCAAAGTAAGCTAAGTAAGCAATTCATAAGTAAATTAACTTGCCACTAGTAGAACTAACGAATGATTTATTTGACGTCTTTATTACGCGAGCAATTTATATAGTAATTTCTGCTCTTTTTATATTAAACTTTTTACTGATTCCTTAGTACATACTATTCTCGAACGTTATACATACAGAACTCTTTTAAAGCGATTCCCTATGATTATATATAATACAAGTATATATATACATACGCGTTACCAATCTCAGTATCGTTTAAAACTTTCCCTATGCATTTTAAATATTCCACCGATTTTTTGGCGAAACCTAACAACATAAAATGCTTGGACTTTTATGAACCAGTTCTATAAAGCTTTTTTTTAAGCCAACAGGAAAAAATCAAATTTTATTTATACAGGCAATTCGCTTGCATCGCATGCCGTGTCATTAATGCAAATTGAAAAAAGGCTAATTGAATCGTAGGATTGAATACTCGTTCACAAAACGAGTGTCTGTCCCTTTCCCTATTTCGAGCGCAGGATTTTTCGCAACGATTCGTTCTTGATTACGGCCCTAGCTCAACCAGTGAATCATCGCCTGGACGAAAATGTAAAAGTTCCGCAACGATCACCGCTATAAAACTGAACGGTGACAGCTTTACAAAAACATTTAACCATCGTCGGGACGCTAATGGCGCGCGTAAATTCTTTTCCCCGCGTCCGAAAATGTCGAATCCATTCGACACTATTCACATGCAAATTTCTTCGTGACGGCTGTAATTTACCACTTGAATATTGTTACGTGGTTTACAAAATTCTGCTTAGTTATTTTTTCAATCGGTGTCTTGATTTTTAATAGCGCGAAAAACATTACCATCGATGAATCTGTTAGAAGTTACACTTTTAACTATGAATCATGATAATCAGACTGCAGATTTTCATGCAAATATATATTTTTATGGAAATAGTTAAAGAAATAGAACCTATATAGTAGATTTGTTTCGTCCCCTAAATTTTATAATGACTACTTCACTTCATATACTTTTTTATACTTTTACATATTACGCGCATTCCAAACATTCTCGTGTTCATCTGCAGTCTAACGATGATAGCTAAAATTAAGTACCAAACGAGTTTATGGTTCAAATAGAGAATTTTATAGCTTGTAATTACAAATATTTCATAATTAAACAAAACGTAAATAAAAAATTAATCTACATAAACGTTTCCTCATATCTACAAAAATAAGCGATTCGATTAATCGGATTAATTCTGTACATGATAAACTCGTCGTATTTCATTTGTTCTGATAAAAAAAAACATGTTGGACGATTACTACGCCTGGAGAAAAATCAAGAGGTTAGTAATAATATGGTTTTCTTTGCAAAAAAGATCGTAGTTGTAATCGACTGATTCGTGCTTCTAGTTCACTAGCCATGGAAAGGCCATCGTTGACTGAAAAAGATTCAAAGAGACGTTCTCAAAGTACCTTTGAAGATACCCTGGACGAAGTAATTACTAGACGTGATATCAAGTTGCTGTTACAGACACGGATGCTTCTGAATGATTTCATTCCAAGCAAAGCGACGTTTAATTGAGTTCGTTCTCGTCATGATCGAAAATGGCACTTCCATTCGGTCAGTTGGTCAAATCTCGACAATTCTTGGACAAAAGGGACTGACGCTCTTTTCTGCGGGTGACGGCTGATTGGGGTATTAAATTTTGGACAAGGACCAGTTCACAGCTCGAATAAGCGATTTGGTTAAGGCATTCGCTTGACGAATGGTGGACTGACGTTAGAATATATTTTTTTCTTCGCTCTAGATATTTCAGAACTAACGTGTACAGTTTAAATAGTAACTATTTTCATTATGAAATGATATAAACTTTTCTTCTAGTTTCAACTTGTATTGTTCTTATAAAAATATAAATGAAAATGTAGACTTACTATAATCATACACAAAAATAAACATCTTATCGTTTAACGTAATTACGAGAATAGGAAGGAAAGGATAAAGAGAAACGCATATTAATCAAATTTGTTGCTTTTATAATTTCACTTTCACAATGAGCCGCTAGCATCAACCGTGTGCAAGTTAAAGCGATCGTTGATCGTCGATAAGTAAAGAATGACATCATCTTGCAACCTTAGAAGCCATGTTTGCTCAATAGAATCGACAACGTAATTACCCATCGTAATTATGGAACGTTTGAACAGAGACGCGAGTAACGTTAGCTTCGTTCGCGTTGCACGCGGGATAATCGAGGTTCCCGTTAACTGTCAACATCGCACACGCGCCAGTTGCACACCGCTTCGAATAATTAGGATCCGTCTAATTAGTACCTTTGGCTCTCTTTCCCGCTAGAAAATTTATGCTGGAACTTTCTGCTCGCTGCGTGTTAAACTATTCGAAATGATCGTTAAGCTAATTTGATCAAAGATAACTGATAAAAGAGTTTCGTGTCCATGAACCGCGTTAAGAAATCTACATACCCGTTTAAAATTCTTTTCTGCGACTAATTACTATTTGCATGAACCGTAACTTTGAAACAACGAATTTTAAAACTTTCTGAAAATGAGATTCCTGAAACTTTCTTAAAAATAAAATTTAAACATAACGATCGATCATAAACGCGAACAATAACGCGAATAAAAATTTCATTTCCGTATCGACTATTTTTCATTCTTTCATCGACCCGAACAATGAACAATTGATTCTTATAAATCACAAAAATATTCAGATCTGAGTATAAAAGAACGGCAGGGGACGATTTACCAGGCACATAATACGTCGATTTCTCTTCGCCATTATCACGACGAACTCTCTACAAAGCGCTTTCGATACAGATTATTAACAACGGCATTATGTAAACGATTACCGCTATTTACGGCGAAAGCAGGCCAACGTGCCGTGAAAACCTCGATCCTAACTAATTACCACGTAACCTGCCGTAACTTCCACGAGTAATCGCGCGATTATTCAATTCGTGCGAGGGTGTATCGATCGTGGAAACCTCGTAGACTTTCATTTTCTTTGTAACCGTTCGCCTCGTCTCCTCAGTCGATCATTAACGCGGATCAACGAGCACGGATCGGTCGTTCGAGCGTTACTCAAAGACGGGGCGTTGAGCGTCTTTATGAAACCTTTAATTAAACGTTTCATAAATCACGCAGACCGCGAGGGGATCGTTGGAACGCGGGGACAAATTAATAAGATTAATTGGTTGACAGTTTGGGAAATGCTTTCCGCCTCTCTCGATCCTGCTTATTTGGACGTTGCACGTCGAATCGTTCGAGGGAACGAAAGGATACCAGCAGAAGAATATTAATTTTTAGCCGGAGGCCCTTTGGAAAATATGTTTTCTTTGAACCCGGTAGGGTGGCCCTTCGAATCGACGGGGATAAACGTCGCAGACAGGAGACGCGGCCCGAGATTGATGGATTCGACCGACTTTAACGAGCGTAACTCGACGACTAAGCCCCGTGCCAGCTTTAGAACCGTTATATCGGTTATTTGCATAGAGCGGGACCAACGACGGTGGGTCACGAGGCACTCGTTGCTTCGAGCATTGGATTAATTAAAGAACTTAACTGAGTAAACACGCGTACGATTAGCCGGCTAATTTACGCCCTTTTGAATGTTATACTCACGTTAAATCGTGGATATTTTTATTTGGAAAAAAACCGACGGCTTGCAATAAGATATTTTACGTACAGTTTTGTAGAGATGTTTTGATAAATTATAAAATTTATTAAAATTATAAAATTTATTAAAATTATAAAATTATATTTAACAAATTATAAAATTGTAAATTATAAAAAACGTCGTGATGCAGAAACGTATTAAATATACTGTTTGAATTCTACATTTGTGTAATTTAAATGGTAATGTATTCATAAAATATACTGTAACATCAAAATACTTCAACATTTGATTCTTCGATTACGAATTAATATTTTTACTTTAAATACTGTTTATTTATAATATCAAATTAAACAGAGAATGGAGATAAATCTATATTCCTTATGACCATTTTTGTTAGAATAAACGATAAATAAATGACCAGTTTATAGAAACCTATATTACGACGAGAAAACTATGTATTTAACTGTTAAGGAAATGATCGCAGAAACGCATCTTTTCGTGCACGCTTCTCACGGCTGCGTTACTTGGAGTTTGATAGAAGCTTAGGGTGTCGTATCTCGCGCAGTTAACTGGTATCGTCTTATCGATCAACGACCCCATATAACCAACTGGCATCGCTCTGTCACGTTGCTGCCTCTACAGATAACGTCCGTGTATTACGACGGGTGTCATTCTAAGCGTTAAACGAGTGCACGACGATTAGTAATGCGAGACAAATGATAGTTGTCCCTAGTGGCCCAATGGGGAAGATGCCAATCTACCAGACCAAGTCACTCGAAATAACAAGTTCGTCTTTATTTTCGTACTTTGGTTATTATCATGCTGCATTATCTTTCACTCTGTAAGTAGGTATGCACAATATATTTTTCAAATTTCTCAAATTGATTTATCATTATCAGCTTGTTATTATTCATGCAAGTCGTAGAAAGATAATTTCGAAATTCCACAACTCGTTATAGGACCACGAAGATCTTTGTACGAATGTTCACAAAAATTTCAATTCTTTAAAAGCCCTTCGGATGATACATATGCACATTCAATGCTCGAAACCTATGAAATTCTAAGTAAGAATTTTCTATCCATTTGTATGTTAAAAAGATCACTTATTTAAAGCAAAACAAGTTAACGAAGTTGCATCGAAAGAAATCGATGTTACACATTCAGCAAGAATCGTCGTTTAAAAAATCAACTGCCTAACCGATTACAAGCAGGGACAATTACGGAATGAAAGAAATGCACGAAACGAAAGAAACGATACAATAGTTGGAATGCACGTAGCTTACCTACGCGTCACGAACAGAGGATACATTGATTCAGCAGGTTGCCTCGCGTCGAACGATTGAACGATGCAACGCTCGTTTCCCTGGTTGGCCTCTCTCGCTCGATCTCTTTTTATTGTTTCTCAAAGCCCCGCGAACACTTTTGTCAGTCGATGTACCTTTTTAACAGGAATACGCGACAATACGACGCGTTCAGACCGATATGTTCCAAACAATCTATTTGCCGAGTATTGTGATCCAGGCCTCATTGTTCCTTGCAAACAGTGTTTTTCTGCTCGTGCAAACGCGGCAGAAGGCGAGCACAACGCGGGTATCGAGGGATTTACAGCGATCGTTGCGCCAAAGTGGTGCCGATATTTCCGGTTTGTATTTCCGGTCCGGCTTGACACGTCACGGATCAACAGTGGCTGTCTCTCTTCCTGTGTTTCGTTCCCTCTTTCCCGTTTCCACTGCACGCGGTATAAAGCCCGTCAAAGTCAAAACACAATTACCGCCGGAATTGAATAAAGCTTACTTAAACGAACGACACAATCGACCGTTCTATTTCGCGTAATTGGATCGATAATTGTACATTGAACGCGAAAAAGCGGACCCAGCTGGACGACTCGCAATTATTCTCTCGAACCTGTTACCTATGTGTTGTCTCGTTATGTACGCGACCAGCTAACGCCTGCGACTGGCCTGGCCACGTTTCGCACCGTTATAAACGACCTGGTGTCCAGACTACACCAAAGTAAGTGCTTAATCGAATTTCGCGACGATTATCCGCACCTCTCGATAGTTTCACGCGTGAACCGATAGGGGTTGTTCAATGAACTAGTATATTTTTATACTACTATTATTTTTATACTTAAAATCATTTTATTGATTTGTACATGCCATAGGAATACATTTTACATTGCATTTAAATGTTCAAGAACTAACAAACTACTTGAAATTGATTTAGCGTCATTAATATTCTATAACGTGGTTGCAGAAGTTTCTGATTGATCAATGACTCCGGTTACCAGGTTAAACTGTCTTTAGTTCCAAGATTCTCCGTCTTAACCCTTTAACTATTACAAACGACTATAGTCACATGCCATGAAGTAATCTCTGCATACTACGACCGACTATGGTCGCCTGACATACTGCGCTTCTCTCGTTCGCATGTGTCTTGTTCTGTTTTATCTTTTCAATCAGAGATGTATTTAGAGTAGCACAACAAATTTTGCGTTTGTAGAATAAATTAAATTCCAAATTTCTTGATCAAATCAAACTGTGAATCTCTGATCTAAGAAAAATCAGGCATCTTGATAATCAGCAATTTAATAATTACGGTCAAGATTGAAATGAGATTTCTTTAAATTATCAAAGTACGCGCGATATTCGGCAAATACGATAACGCGCGAAATTGAAAAAATGCAAAAAATGTCCCTTTGATCTTACGCTTAACTAGATTACCGAAGGTATAAAGATCAAAGCCGTCATACTACTCTTCTCATTATGGTCAGACGTCGGGCAATAATTGCGGATTTTGAATTGCAAAAGCGAGATTCGACGTAATTCAATTTCAAGTTGATCAACGCTTTGGGAATAGATCTATGAAAAGTTTCATTCTTCTCGAGAAAAGTTATCTACACTTCCATTGCTTTATTTCCATTGCTACTGTTACAAATTTTTGTACGATGTCATACAACTAATTATGATTATTCTATTTTCTGTTGGAACGGTCAATATCGTTGAAATGTTGAACATATTTAATATCTTAGCATCTATTATTGGTTGCTCTACATATACAATATATATATATATATATATATATATATATATATATATATATATATATATATATATATATATATATATAGTTCGCTAACATTAGCAGACATTTATAAAGCGCGCGATCTGGCGCTTACCAACAACTTGGCACATTTTCAATTTGGCACGTCATCAAAAATAGATTAATGTGCCATCTCACGCAATTGATAATAATTTAGTAAATTATTATCTGAAATATTGTTGGGAATATCGTTGTTGCTTAACACTTGTAACTTACCAATACTATATACGAGAAATCGATAGATACAGCATAACAAAATACTAGAAAATTGTTATTATTGCGTCACGGTTATGTAATTTTTTTAACTGCGCCCTGTATACATTTTTAAATTCGAGGAAACGATATAAGAGCAACACGAAAGAGTTGCTTAAGATTCCCAAGGAAACGGTGAACTTACATTTAAAAACTTCCCAAAGCACTCTTCCCAACTTTTCAGGCACCGTATAATCGCCTTCTGAACTATAATCGTAAAAGTATGCTGTAGTTATCTCGCGAAAAGTTTGCCCACTTCTATCGTGTAAATATCGTTTCTTACAAGTATCAAGATACAGTCTTTTCATTTATTAGACCTACATGTTATATTCGAATAACATATTTATATTTCGTTAGTTTGTGAAATTTCAAATTGAAGTTACACTTTGCTAGATATCTATATTTGAGCTTACAAAATGCTGTTCTTATTTTAAACATCTTATTAACTATTGCACATTAACGAATCGATGATGTTCAAGCTATGCTCTACACTATCATAGAAAAATATATAAATCGTAGAAAACTTCTCACATATTGTCTCTATTATTCATTATTGTTGTACAAACGCTGAACAAAATTAAAGATTGCTAACGTCGATCAAATATTCCCTTAGACTATAAACTTCGCGAAAACAAGTTTTTAAGCAATTCAAGTAATTAAATCTCTGAAATTATAAACTAACAAATTTCTATATCCCTCTAAAACTATAATTCCCTAAGAGTTCTATCTATGAAATGAGCCTTCTTAAAATGAAATACTACTCACAATGAGAATAAAATATTATAATACCTACTACGAAAAAGAAGAAAGGTACAAAAGCAGGAATCTCTGCAATTCTTTCTGTCTACAAAACCAGCTAGATATTTATCGATTCTCTCTGTGAACCAACTTCTCCGCCAATTTTCCACAAAATCGTAAACATAATCTCGAATGAATTTCTTGTGCCTGGCCGATGTAACGACGCAACGCTCATAAAAAAAATAGTTGCATCCCTCGCCATGGTTCTTCCTCGGCCGACGAGGAGATAAGATAGAGAACGGAGCAGCATATAACATGGTCGTGCTACGTAATCCTCGACAGGTCAAAGTACTGAACTTACGTAGGAAGGAATGCATGCAAGGCAGTGGGGTTACGTCGGGTGCAGGCGGTTTTAATAATTCAAAGAAACCGCGGTTAATACCTACATGACGTCACTTGGAAATCGATCCGATGAAACATGCATTGCCCACGGGAGTGACGTCTGTTCGAACTTATGGTTGGGCAGCAGCAGCGCGCCTACCCAACGGAAACACGTTCGTTAAACTGTCACTCGATCGAAATCGCGACCTAAAATAAAACTTTCACGAACGTACAGTTCCAGGAATTTTGCTGTTAACGGATCTACGCTGGCGAAGAGAACCGATACTCCATAAAATATTTATCTTAGTCGCGAGCTTATACAAACGCCTAGTGAAAAACCCGCGGCTTGAATTCGAATTGGTGAAAATTTTGAAAAGGAATAGTTGCGAGAGAATTATGGAATTTTACTGGGTAAAGATTCGTTGGTTCAATAGATAGTGTGATGCGAGAGTAGTCAAGGCTTTTCGAGATATGCAATTGCGAGCTGAAGTAGGTAAGTGAAGTGTGGTTCGTGTTAAATGTTGTAGATTCGATGATGATACAAGTGCAAGTTTCTTTATGTCTTGTCTATGAAGTTTTCTCCTTTGGTGTTTTAAAATGTATATGTTTTACACTCTTGTTTATACGTAGTTTGTTGGAAGCTTCACCGTTCTTTAAGTTCTTAATAATTCGATTCTCAAGATACGATGTCATTTGATCAACCAACGATATTTCTGGTAATGCATTTTAATTATTATTACCATGAATTTAATTATAGTTTCTGTTGAGGTTGACTGATAGAGGAACGAATGGATGAATTTGTAATAGAAAACTATATTGAAGTAAATACAGGTATAGTGTATGCTGATCCAGATCTTCACTCTTACAGTGTTACAATACGATAGGAAGAAGATAAGGAGCACGTTCATATATTTATAGTAAAGGACATTACCAAAAAGTTAACCTTGGTGTGTAGCTCTAGCTGAAGGTTACAAGAAACAACAATAGAAATCTGCTTATAGGTTTTTTGTTTCTAGACCTCGTAATCTAAAACAAAATTTATATTCAAAGGCACAATAATGTGGACCCCTCCTTATTTTGAATGTTTTGTTTCGCGAAATTCTGTTCTCTTCGTAAAAGCGGACTCCAGGTCACGGATATACAAAAGAAAAGGTGCAGAGTTTTTCTTGAAGTAATTACTTCAACAGTTTCATTTATTTACGACACAATTAATATGTTACTTATGAGTTCATAGACGAAGTAACTGCAGAACTTACGTTATATATATATATATATCTTATTGATTGATATAAAGTTTGATGTAGCAGGAGAACAAATTATTTTCAAAACTTCTAGTAACGTAACAATAACTGAGTCGTAAGTTTTTGTTTTATAGTTCGTAAAGTCGGAAACTGTCTCGCTAAACTTCAATCCGGACTATCAAGAATGTCGAAAATTACACGGCGAAGTTTCTTGGCGTACGCGTTACATAACAAGATATTACGAGGGGAGACCGGAAAGCAGAGGAACTAGGTGACGAGAGAGCCAATTAATATGCACCTCTATTATGCTTTGCCTGTTACCATTTCGAGTATTACTCTTTAGCTCGAAAATAGACGATGAAACGCGATTGTAATTAGTCGTAAAAGTGGAAAGGATTGTTGGCACCGGCTAAAAGTACAAATTGCAGCTTTGGAAGTGTTTAAAACTGGGGTTAAAGCCGTTTTACTGACAAACTGGATGAAAGCCGGTCTTGTTCGTGTTGCTGAAGCGCTTTCAATGAAATACGCTATCGTAAAATTTAATTCTATTCATAACGAGCTATAGAGAAATATACAGAACTGATACACGTTTATGTTCATATGATCGACATAATATTAAATCTCTATATATTCTCCTTTTAATAGTATAATCATATATTAATCTCTCCCTCAACATGTTTCAATCTGTATCTATACGCTACATACAGATTTAATTATCGTGTATCGTATGATTATTTTTTACCAACAATTTATAATGTGTTCGTTTAAAAAAGCTTCACGCGTGTCTATACTTTCTTTTCTCTTTCAAATTTGTTCTTTTTTCTCTCGTCTTCTTTTTTCTGTCTTCCTTTTTCCCATTTTTCTCCTCTCCTTTACTTAATTTTTTTATCTTGATCGACCACATCTCAATAAAAAAATAAATCGGCGGAGTAGCTGGTCTGATATAAAACAACGCAAAAATCGAGCCGACCCGATGATCATGTCGTTATCAAGATATAAGACCGGCCAACAGGTAAGCGTTAACCGTAGGCCCATAACAGAGCTAGCATAGCAGGCGAGACATAAAATTGGCGGCAGCTGTAGAATGTGCAAAATGCCCGAGCCGAGGTCGACGAAATTTATAGCCGGAAAACGAACGACGCCTCTTCCTCTCTCTTTCTACCTCTCTGTGGGTTCGTGGCCTATAGAAAATCGTTAATTGTCCGCGCGGACGCCGGCGTTAATTTGCTTTGATATACGAGCCAATTTATTCTCAGCGGACGAAAACGCGGATTTTTATGGCACACTCTGCCGGTGACCACAACACGTCTCAATACAAGATCGACTCTGGGAATTTTGACATTCTGCTGACGAATCTTCACTTAAGATATCGAAATTATCGCTTTCGACGTGGAATCGTATTTGCTTAAGCATCGAGATGAGATGTGTTTGGGAAAGTGTGAAAATATACAGATATACGTATTTTTCGAGATTTCTCCATTTATAGTAGTAGTCATTAATAAAGCATTCAGATTGTAAAAATTTCGTACGTAATAATTTTATCAAAATTTTGTGATTATTATTTCGCTCGTTATTTATTCCTTTATGAGCTAAATTAAAAATGTAGAATAATTTTTAACAGGATTTGTATAAAAATTGTAATCTCTGCAGAAATAAATGAAATTTTGATAAAGAGAACGTATAATAATGATGTTACTGACCACGAAACTCATTTACCCTAACGAGCTTGACATTTAGAAATCAAACTGCAGCGAACCAATTTTCCCACGACATCTCGTTCTGCTCACGATCATGAAAATACTGACAATTTTTGCAAGTTAGAAATATAGCAATGAAAATTACAACTGACCACGTATTATTACATAACATTTAACTTATAGAATTCCTACGATTTTCCATCGAAACTGCACTTTCGAAACCAGGTCGAGGCTGGATCTTCAACATTTTAGTTTCAATGTATTTCACAATATTGCCAGCAAAATTTCCACATACGATATACAATACATTCTCTAAACTATTTCAAACTTTCCTATCTCCAAAATCTAGAAAGCAGATATTAAATAAATTCGGCTAGAGCACGCATAACGATAAAACAATCCAACAATTCCAAGTGAAACTACACACGACACGAGTCGAATGTTTCTGAAGGTAATACAATTCGAGGCTTGCTTAACGAGTAAGGATTTATTTATTCCACAATAGCTTTCGTTTCTCTGGCGTAAATTTAATACAGCCAATAGCGAGGTAGGATAGGTGAAGGGGGGCGAGGTAAGGGGATATAACGTTTCTCTAATTACTGGCATAAATCCAGCGAAAGAATTTATCCCCTTCTTGTCTATATCGGAGGGAACCTGTGCTCAGGGTATTCGAGGTATCGCGCGCCACGGACCGAAGAGAAAGTTGGTTCGATATTTTCCACGCACATGCACGAAATATTTGTGCAGGTATGCGAATTTCATCCCCTCGGCGCAACCGGCGCGTCTCGTCCCCACCCGTCTATCCGACCTACCCCTCTAAATCACCCTGTCTCTCTCACGCTCGTCTCTGTCGCGCTCTCCAGATTAACGTCGATGTTGCCGGAACGAAGTCCCAATGCGTGGTATTATCGTTCGTGCTATCGGGAACAATGCGCAAATAAAAAAAAAAAAGAAAAAGAAGAAAAAAGGGGAAAAAGAAAGAGAAAGAAAGAGAAAAAAAGTAGAAAAAAGAGAAGGACAAAGAAGATGAAACATAAAAAAAGCATTTTCGATGCGTTGCACGAGGTAAACGTAATGGCGTGTGACGGAATCATGGAGTGACGACGGTCTCGAACCATGGATTATCGGTGTTGCGCACGAAAGATTGATATTTTCGCGTTTGAACGGCGGGATAACGTGGAGCGTAGCATAATAATAGCGGAATAATCTATGCACGGTATTGATAATTTGGGTTTCAGACAGTCAGGCATTTCAAGTGGCCAGCCGACGTCAGCCAGTCTGAAACTCTTCCTCCCCTTCCTGTTGATCGTTGGGGTAGACTTGTCCCTTGTTTAGCGAGACACCCTCTTACGGGTCCGATTCTTTAAACGAAAATAATATTGCCTCCGACGGAACGAATTTCATCTCGATCGTCCCATGATATTGCTAATTAAACGGAAGCGCCATCGAAATTCGTTTATTGCGATAAAACGGAGGGTGGATTGCAAGGAAGGGCAGGTTGGAATTAGAGAAGAATTTCGAGGAACCAACTCTTTGCCTCGAAGACGTGATAATTTTGGTCTTTCCATCTTCGTTTCTCTTTATAGTTACAACAATTGTAGAAACATTTGGATTCAATATATTTTGAATTGCAATTTAGTGGATCCAAATTTGAAATCTGTTTTCTTATTTTGTTTGTTTTAATTCGTACGTTCTATTTAGTAATTTAACTTTTTTGAATTATTGAAAGCTACAATATATTCGCTAAAAAAACGTAAAGTTTGAATCAACACTCCACGTAAATTCTCACGAGAATTCTAAAAATAGAGACTGTTCCTTTGAAATATATTTCAACAAATAATCTGTTAATAATTACACATACAATGAATTCGCGTTCTCGTTAAGCTAACCAGTGTTGTTAGCGCACGTTTTTTTGCAAGAAATTTTTTTTAACCCTTATTCTATTATTCGACTATTGCGATAGTATCGAACCCACTATAATACTCTTAAATGCGAAAATAATGATACTCCATTCGGCCATCGGCGCAACTCACATGTTCTTTCACAACATAGAGACTACAAGGGATAAACAGCGACTTTAACTACCATCGTCATATTCCCTTATTCATTATAGATACAACATCTACGCAGATGGCATCGTTTGCAGCCGTTTCGATTGCTGGAAAGTCAAAGCTTGCTGGCGTATTCGTGCAGCTGACACAAGTTCAATGGCCAGGTGCATGGAAAAGAAACTAGAGAATATCGTTTCAGAATAATTTCATCTAGAATGTAAACGATAAGTGCAAATGAATTAATTATAAAGGATTTTAGGAATGTGCTGTGGTCTTGGTATCGATCATATCAAAAGTATGAAAAATTGCAAACTTTACATTATTGCAATAGTAGACAGAACGATTAAAGCATTCAAGATTCTTTTACAAAAATTCTTTTAAAAAAATTAAGTGTAAGTCACGGAATAAGAACGTTAGATATTAGGGGGAGAAGTATTGCAATTTCAGTTTTAAAAACGAGTATAATCTAGAATACTATAAAGTTTCAAATTTTAATTCAAATTCTCTAACTTTTCCCATACATAACCATCTACGAAACTTTTATAATTCGACGATATTTTAATTCTCATTTTATAACTTTTTTACGAAAAAGATTGCGATAGGAATCTCAAATGTAAAGTGGAATTAAAAAAAAGGAAAAAAAAAGATAAAATACGACATTACGATACAAATATTCGATACGAGAGCATGTTCCGGTATGGACTACATTTGTACGCGTAGAGATTCGACTGTCCAAGATATTCCGCAAACTAGGTTATGGGACAAGCTCGGTTTAGCCTGTATAATTAGATCCGCTACTATCAAATGATCATGAGACAATTTAGCTAGAAGCGGTACTCATTGAGAGGATAAGAAAAGTAAGAGAGGAACCAAAACATGAAGGTTTACATTTTATCTGAAGATAAAATCTACGTACCGATACGTGTTTTTGGGAATCGTATATAATTTGTCAAAAGAACTTTTTAGAATTATCCAGAGTAGGTTCCAAAACTATCTAAGGTATTAATTAATGGTCGTCCGAGATTCCAAGGTCATCAAAAAGCATACAGTCTTCGAAAGTTGTAAGGTTAACAAAAACTTTCGAAGATTCCAAGAAAGTATAGATTATCCTGATTTTTCAAACGTATAATGGATAATAGCTGTATTTAGGGTTCTCTAGAATTTTCTAGAATTCCCTAGGATTCCCAGACTTCCTAAGATTAATGCGATATCTGGAGTCTTATAGATTCTAAGATTATTGCAATTTTTGAAAGTTTCAATGTTTCAGTACGGTCACGGGGGCTTCAGATTGCTAAGATTAAGAACCTTAAAAATTTCCAAAATTTCAGCAATATTTGCGCTTAAGGGTTGCCTACAATTTTCATGATCCCCATTGCCATCTGGTTCATCGGATCTGCGAGGTCTTTAATGGTATCTCGTTGGACAACATTCACAGTAGATTCGATCAACATAGTTAGACAGGGCAGAATTGATGGATTCCGAGTTATCCGAAGTCAAAGACACAGAATTGTCCATGCTGCATCCTGCAACCTCAACGATATTTAAGCAGTAACAAATTGAACTAGGTTCATGTCGATTGAGTCGAATGATCCTGAGATGTTAAATATATCTGAAATTGATCGTATCGGGACACACGAATTCGATGTCATCTGTCTGAAGCCTACTGAATCCTGAATCGTCAGCAATACCTTAGATAGACTCAGCGTTTCGAATGTTGCAATCTGAAATTTTCATATAACGTTTCGCAGGTTATATTTGCAGAGATAAATTAGGAAAGCGTAGAAAATTTCAGTTTCGTGAATACGTGTGTAGTCGAGGGACCGTGTTTAAACCAGTTTGAAGTTATTATTCAGGGGAATGGCAACGTGTGAAATTTTACGGTTCATATTGTTATCTTTTCAAACAAGCGGCGGCGATGTTCCACCGTTTCACGTTTCTCTCTTGAATTCCGCCGAATAGCGAAATAAATTCACGGAGGAATATTCAAGATAGGTACGCGAACTGGGTATTTGTAAGGGTGATCCAATTTGCGATATCTTCGCAAACTTAATGAACCATGTCGGTGCACCGATATCTGATTAATCTGCAACGAACTCTTCCTTTCAGCGGTAATTCACTTGCTCGATAGATACGCGAAACGGAATTAGAAAAGGAAGCAGATGGAAATGATCGATCGTTGCATTTAAATAGCAAAACGGTGGCTTTGCCCCATCAAATTTTTAACTGCGACTCGTTTCACCGTTGATGAACCATGCGTCCACCGAAATGAGAGATTTTTTAAGACAACTTTCACGAGGCTCCTGATACTGTTTCATTTTAGCGTTCTCTCTCTCTTTCTTTTTTCTCATTTGTAGCTTATTGCATAATTCTGCCCGGTTGGTTGCGTTACTGCGCTCTCGAACGAAATGTTTTTAATTTATTTATACGAGAGAAATAACAACGGAGGATTATTCTTTAGGTTTTATTAAAAATTGTGTTTAATATATGTGTACTCATGATGAAGAGAAGCGACACATTGATCACGAGTGTGTTTGCAAAATTATATCGATACAAACTATGAAATAATCAATTACGCTTCGTCCATTCATCTCTAAACGAAAGACAAACATCATGTATGCATAAACATTTCTGTATAATTACGGAACTTTTTACTTCCCTGATATTCATGTAGCATAAAATATTTCCGAAACTTCAATTGAGTCACAATTATACCTAATTGAGATTTTAGTTATATAAATTCTGTATCAAATTTTGTAAGAAATATGGAATTCGGAGAGATAGAGATCAGTAAGAAAATAGAAATCAAAAAGAAAGTTTCGTAGGCTATAATGAGGTAAAGTATAGAGTGTACATCGACTGATAAACAAAATGCTCGTAATGATTCATCGTTAAGCCTAGTAGATGTGTTCACATGTGGTAGAAAATATGATACTAGTAAAAGTAATGGGGAAAGGTCTCGTGATGAAGAAGAAAGTGGATGAACGCTTTTGATATTTTGTGCATAAAGCGTGCATGAATAATGAATCGTGGTACTATTTTCTTGTAGTAATTAACATCCAAAGAATACTTTTGAAAGTTACGAAATAAAAGAAATAGTTTTGTGAGAAAGAATTATTCTTACGAATTAGTAGACGAAATGTAAAAAATTATGTGAGATGTTTTTCAAATAAATGATTTTATCTTGTCTCAGCATAATCATAATAGGATACAAGAAATGTTTAAATGAATATTTCTAATAAACGATATTACACAACTTGAGAGGAATATAAAGCAAATCTTGCATAAAATGAAATTGTACCAAAAATTAAAATACGTGAAAGCGCGCAAAATCCCGTGAATTAATTGCACCGTGAATATTTAATTATCAATTATAAGCGTCGAAATACATAAAATTCAAACGGACGGTGTAAAATTTCATAATGCGAAGTTTTGTAAATTACAATCGAAAACAGGAGACTACGCATGGCGCTTGCAAAAATCGAGTTAGCCAGCGTATTTGTTCGCGCTTCATGAAGTCCATTCGTCGGAGCGGCTGTAAAAATCCGGCGCGTCCGGCCCGTGAATGCGTTAATCACGATCAAACATAAATCAGATTGATTGAACGCTTTCGGCGCGCGCTTCGCGGGGCTTACGTTTCGCCGCGACTTCATTAATCACTTGAACAAACTCGAATTGAACGCGCGACGCCGTCTCTGAATGAACTTAAATATTTCGAAAATGTATGCCGTCCCGCATTTTCGAACTTTTCGCAGCCATGGAACTACATTCGACAGGAACTTAATAAGAAACTGTTAAATTATAGCGAAAGGCAGCAAGCAACTTCAAGGCAAGTATTGAAATAGAATTTCCTCTGCTTATTCAAGCAATACGGATCGATGTCAAAATTCAAATATCCACCGTGTATAGAATGAAAAACATTCTATTTTACGAGAAACGTTTTGTCCATTGTTCCACCACCGGTTAATGTGAAACGAGTTCGATATTTCTCGAAAAACCTATAGAAAACTTCCACTGGAAATAGAAACAAAAATAGAAATGAAACTATAACAGAAACAGAGCAGAGAATATTTTGTACACGATTACTTTATACTTGCATACGATATAACACAAATGTTTCTCGATATTTCCTCGATAAATTTTCGAAAGGTAACATTGCCTGCATACGTTTAACAGATACTTCCAGAACTATCGTGAATGCTTTGCAAGTTACATAACAGGAGTAGGTTAATGTGCAAAATTCTATACCTCGTGCGAGATGGATGTAGACTAGTTTCTATGGGAAATTGCTGCAGCGAATTGCTTCGTGCACGCCGCTGCCGACGAATATTTTGACGAATTGCGTGATACATACGTATAATCGTATAATATACGTATAATATACGTATACGTATAATATTTATTATAATATATTTTACTACTAGCTATTACGTCGAAAAGACCTCAAAAGTTAACTAAGTAAGTCAGAAACTAGGGAAGATCATATTCCATTTATGATAAAATATCAATATACCAGATGTACGTTAGTAATTAGTATGTAATTTATGCTACATGAAATTATACAAAAATCTTGATTCCCATATAGATTTGCTCGCGAAAGTATTGGAACAGTTTCAGAAACCTTTTATGAATATTGTGATGTACGTTATATAACACATTTCGAAATCTTATTAGCACTGTAATGAAACACAACTGTCATGATTCTGTCGTAATTGTGACAGCTCGAATACTTTCACAAGCCACTGTACCACCTGTTTATGTTTCATATTTCCACATTTCCAGTAGCACCAACATCGCCTAAAAGTAAGCACGTAAAAGACAAATATACAAATGTACAAATAAACAAGGACGCTATCAATAACGCATATCTATAGTTGCTTACAATATTGTTTACAATTCTTGACACTTGAAATCACGATACAATCGCATCAAACCCAACCTCAAGAATCTATTCCCCTAGGAGTGCATCATTAGCGTTTGCAAAAGTACATTCGCACACGCGAAGGGATTCAAACGTTCGAAATAAAGATACGATCTCTGTCGTGTTCCTGTCAAGTTACCTTTCTATAATTCGAGTACGGTTGTAACGAGATTTTTATCAACCAATCGGAAACTGATCGCACGCGAGCCGGTTGGAACAATACCCGGTGACACGCGTGCAAGTGAAGCCTGGTGAAAAATTGCGACGCGGCTCGTAGTAGCCATTACTCATGAATCGACATCAAAGGGAAATCGGTACGCGGAACGGACGTCCAGAGCCAAGATTTCTGCGGATAGCCGCTCAGATACGATTATGTAACCGGCCTAGCCGCCGCTTGCGCGAATCCATCGGCGCATATATCAGCTATTGTGCATAGCTGCCCTCACCTCAGTTATCTTAATTACATCTGTAATGCACACCGCAACAGCGGCCAACGCGACGCTCAACCGGCAGCATCGCGTGTTCCCCGTGCTTATTTGCCAACGCGCGCGTTAATTTCGCTCGAGCGATGTTCCGGGATAGCACGTGCGCGCGCACGAACCAAATTCAGTTATCGTATTGGCTTGCAATGGCATGAAAAGGAATGATGAGAAGTCGTGACGATTCGCGGGCTCGCTATCGGCTTACGAATCGCGCGAACATCGAGGGAACGCGTGGGTTAACCTCGCGTGTGCGAGCGGAACACGTGGGTGGTGACCAGGCCATGTTTTCCGAGAATGGAAGAAAAGTGCGATAGACGAGCTTCGTGGTTTTATTATGTCCAGTAGTAATTGCTTGGTAATTTTGATGGATTAGAATGTACATGTTTTCAGCTTAGATTTTTACCCCCTTCAGCACATAATTTACCTATTTCAACTTACGAACAAAATTAGTTTTTACTGTTTATTAGTTATTAATTAATAGGAACGTATTTTTTCGAATAGTTCGCCAGCAATGATGGAAAAATGCTTGTGCTCGTTGATTATGATGACTTGAAACGTAGCTCTTTTGTACTTGGGTTTTATTCCTTCTAGGATTGAATTCTGTTTATCCTACCGGAAATATTATCTGTTCTTAATTGTCAATAAGACAAACAGATCTTTGAGATAGTTTTGAAGACATAATGAATTAAATCAAATTATAGTGTAACTAAAATATAGAAATGTTTCATTTCGACAAACTGTCTTATATTTTTAGTAGTATACTGATGTGAATAAATGCGAGAGTTGATCGATAGACCAATTACTTACGAAGTGTAGGAAACGTGTAAAAATAAGTAAAGTAATGGTCTACGTTTGCAAGAGTGGATAAGGTACTGACGTGTAGCCATTAACGTATGTACGGGTATATTTAAAACGAACCCTGGTCGAAGGTGTATAGTGTGAAGCGAGGTAATATTAGATTTCAGTTGTTAATCCAGATAGTACTTGATTTTAAGTATAGTTATGAAATTAATGCGCTTTGTTACTTAACAACTGTTCTTTCCCTGCATTTCTCTATTTATAACCCGTTGGTTCCTAGTGCCAGGCTATAGACTTTTCTCAAGGATACTTGAAAAGATAGCTGATAAAACAGTATTTCTTGGAAAACACGGTTCGTATTTACCTCTTTTAGGTTTTAGACATTAGTCTAAATATGTAGTGGACAAATCGTTAATCCTACGAGTATTCTTAACTTATACGATAATCGGGTTACATTTTTACGAGTCTCCAACAAATTACGAGAAATGTATCAATGCATATAATAATTCCAGATTAAAGATTATTATATTATACATATAATTTCACGAAACTAGTAATTTACATTACGATGGAATCTTTTAATCCCTTCACTATATATCTCATCTTTATTACAGTCCTAAATATGTTTTTTTTTTTTATAGGATTTATTATGAAACTATATATACGTTCTTTACATATACTATTACAAAATATTCTCTCAAGCTTTCGTGACTTTCAATTTGCATTTTTAATTCAAATCGATATTATACACAGCGAACGTGTTCGATTTTCTGAACCTCCTAAACCAGTGAATTCCATTGATTCCTACAGATCTCGTCAACAGAAGTATTACGTAAACAGTATCCTTCACAATTTGGCAATCGATAGATACTATCCTATTGACACTCCCATCGACATTTCAATTCCCACACTATTCTTTTCAAGTGTCCTATAGTCCACGTAGTCCATACGCTCTCGCAACCGCATTTTTTAAAACCCTGTCGCTATCCTCATAATTTGCATTCTTTCGCCAACATTCTTTCAAAGCCTAACCGTCTCCGTCGCGATCTGCATTCTTCCTACTGCATTCTTTCGAAGTCTATCGCCACCCATACGATCTGCATTCTACCACGCAATTCTCGTAATCATTCTTCTCCGACTCTGTATATCGTATTCGAATTTTCAGCATCCTCTGTCATCGAAGGAATCCTCGTTTCAGGATATAATTAAGCAGTGGATACGTATTCCGACGAACTATTGGTCTGCCGAATGAATAAAATATGAAGCGAGTCTCAAATGTTATTAAAAAATTATTGAAACTTTTGTGAATTATTGTCTGATTCGCAATCTTAGATTAAGATAGAGATTATAGTATCTTAGACAAATAACAATTTTATCTAATTTTACTTAAATTATAATAAAATTTTTATGAGGGAAGGACTACCTAATTTTACCCGTATTATAACTTAATAATAATGAAATTAATGACATCTTTTGAGCTATGTCATAGCCTAATACCTACTTATGGATCGGGTTGTACCTACGTATTCGATTCTTCTGACGTATTTATTAGAACAACAGTTCGTCGCAACACGCTTTCAGTTAAACCACTAGCTTCACAGTTTTACCCTCGCGTAAAGACTTGAACTTCACGAATAGATCTCCGAAAGAAGAAGAAACGACAATCGACTAAGAAAAGTTAACAAGCGATTTCACGGTAGGACGCGTGTCGATCGGGCGCTGGCGTTTTTCTGCTCGCGACATTTCTCTTGTCGCTGCGGATACCAACGACGGGTGCTAGCGATAGAAAAAAAAGGGAAAAAGCGACAAAGAAAAATAAAAAATAGAAAGGTGTACCTCGCTCGTTACACGCTACACTTGCTCGTTTTTGTCGGACTTCGCCGCGACACGTTGCAGAGAGGGCAGGGGAAAAAAAGGATTTCGATGACCAAAACAAGTCGATGCCATAGTTGAATTGGATTCAACCCCCTCTATCTTCCCCCGCTTTCTCGCGCAGACACGTCAAATAGGTATACGGCCGTGGAACCTAGTTCCGAAATATCGCGCTTCGTTATACGAGTTGGTCTTGCTTTTTTTCTTTTCTTTCCTCCACTTTCTCTCTTTCTCTCTCTCTCTCTCTCTCTCTCTCTCTCTCGATATTTCATTGCCTGTACGTGGTCACGTAATAAATACGGTTTATTAAATGGGCAACGAATGAAATGGCGCTGGATGGAATTTTGCTCGTTTCCACTGACAGTTTTTTTTCAAGAATGTTACTGTAACGACGCGAGGAAGTAGTTTGGTGTGGAATGGTAATAGGCGAAGAAAATGAGTTGTAAATTTTTTAGTTGAGTTTTAGATTGTTATGGTTAGAAATAAATTTCGTACGCAGTTTCACTTTGTATTTTCTATTGTAAATAATAAATAAAACGATATGGATGTTCACTTCTGTCATTGTATATAATGTTTTATTACATTACTTTGCTGTCTTTACTTTCCAATTTCATCGTAAGCAATACTTTCTTATGGATTCCCTATTTTCGAATTTTTATTACTCTCAAATATACATAACAACATCGATTGTTTTATACATTAAATGGTGCCAATAATCTAATGATTCTCAGTAATATTTCTACGTCATCATTTGTGAACATTGGAAGCTTCCAAAGCTTATTTAGCTTGAGCCAGATTAATCTATGATTTCATCTGTTATATTTTCGAAATAAACAATGAAATAAGATAAACGAGTATGCATTTCCAGTTTGAATCATTGTATTACACGAGACAACAGCATACTTTCGATTGGCCACCGGCATAAATTTTATATTTTCGAGAAATGAATTCAATGCAAAATTGTAAAAGTAGTGGTAACTGAGCGGAGAATACTCACGATTTACGGTACAACTGTTGTAAACATTAATTTCGTTGCCTCCTCTTGCTGATAAATGTAAAACCCGATATACTAACTTTAATTGGATTCATAATTAAAATCGTTGTTAATGTCGACAAATTTGTTAAAATGGAAATATTAAAACAAATTCATTTGTTAATGTTGGAACAAGTTAATTAACGAACAATGAAAGTTCTTCATACACTTTTTATGAAATGTTGTTCATTTTTTAAGTAACAGTGTATTATACGAAGGAATTTTATGTGAAAAGGAAAGATACATAGAGAAAAATATACTAAAATAAAAAATATGCTAACCTGCATTTAGATTGTCTTAAGATTCTATTAATTTCGTTAATGATATCGCTGATGTTTCCACTTATGTATGATTCTGAGCTACACGTATTCAAGAACAATTTTCTGTCCGTTATTATTTATTTTCCACGAAATTCCACGCATATGTTATCGATACAATTCCTTGCAATGCCAGCCCGGCACAATTTCGGCAATGGGGTGCATTGCATTTGCTTCCGTAAATGTACGGAAATGCACCGTTTAGTACGAATACCTGCAGGCTGCCTGTTAGTCATTATAGTAGCCATTGTTTCCAAAACACAACATCGCAGCATTATAATTGGGGACTCGTGAATTCGCCATGTGATTCGCTACCAAAGACACTATCTCGTTCAATGAAATACGAAGCTTCGTTTCTTGCGAACTAAGTTACTATCACTCGAAATACAAATCTTTTATTTACAGCGACTTTAAATTCAACCGGAAGAAAAATGCGTAAATTGTGCATAGAAAATACATATTTTAGTTTGTTAAGAAATAGTTCAATAATTCGTTTAATCAAATTTTCCTGAAGCAGTCGCATTGTCATTACAGCCGTTACAATGCAATCAATTTTGCGATATTTTGGGGAATAATCTATAACTGCGTTTCAAATTACGTACATATCTAGAAAATTAGTAGTTTAGTAGTATCGATTCGCATGTTCATCATACACACGTTTCAATCTAGCTTTATAATTTTCAGCGCATAGTGCAATCCATACAGTATGCACATAAAAATAGTTCAATTATCCCAACTTTGTATACTTCCTATACAAGCTACGATGTTTGAATATAAGATTTCAAGTATAACAGAAATTATAACGAGTTGAACGTAAAAAGAAAGATTACGCACGATGCAATATCGACAGGTGGCAGCCGTACAAATCGAAGGTACAAATAATTTAACATCAAGCTTCAATATTCTGGGAGCGGAAATCGACCATTTGTTTTCGAACGAGTAATTCGACTAGCTGTATCGGTTCAATTAACTAACAGGCGTAATTATAGTGCAGAATTAATGGTAAAACGAGGCTGCACTTGTTCAAGTAATTGGTCAATCAATCAATTGTTAAAATTGTAATACGATAGAAACAATGTTTACTCCGATGAAATATAGTGCTGTTTAACTTGGCAAAAATTTTCTATTAATTGATTTACTACATTTAACGGCATTCTAATTAGCAAATTATTCATCGATTTTGCTTCTATACTAAAACCCAATAAATTCAATTTTCGTGCAGCATCTCGTGCAGAAGATCCGACCATTTTCTACTCGAGCGTTAAGTACTAGACGCGTTAATTACAACGAATGGATTAAGCGCCACGTAACTGATCCGATAATGACAATAACCTCAACTTTTTTCTGCATTTTGCGGAGCAGAGGGTCGATTGCCAAGCAACAGCCGCCCATTAATTCTCGTTAAAATGTTTAATGCGAGCACTTTGCGCAATTCCGTGTAATTGTTCGATGAGCGCGAGACAAAGTGAAATTACGTGGGTTCGCTGTTTCCTTCTTTCCTCATCTTCTATCGTTTACTTCCTTTTCTGCTCTTTCAGTGTAATCGCGCAAGAATGAGAAATGTAAGAGCAAATCATATGCAAATAGATAAAACGGCAATCGAAAAAACCCGCCTTTGTAACACTGAATATTTTATGGTTTCGCTAAAACGCACATACTCACTTTACTCGTCGCTGGACTAGCCTCTGAGTTTAACAGAGAAACTTACCTAAAACAAAAGAAAAGATATTTCAATTTTTTCGTATAACCGTACGATAATTTTTTTATTTAAGGTTCTAGCTACATTTTTAATTGATTCAATTTTTCACATGCGACGTATACGCGCACAAAACTATCCAGTTCGTAAATACGTAAGGAAATGATTTCGTTTTTAATATCGGCCAAATTTACCTTATTAACTATAACGTTTCGGCAGTAAAACATTCATAGACAATGATAGTAAGAATACTCCTACCTAAAGTCTGGTTTTATATTTCGTTTTATAGCGGTTCTCACGGCAAGGGGCAGCGATGATGTCGCAATATTGCAAATCGTTGCTGCACAATGGAATGGAGAACATTACCGTTATTGCCACTGTTAGATCGTACAGAGGGAAAGATCAATGGTTCGAAGATCGTTCGAGGCATGTGACAGGGGATAATTGCCGAAAAGCGGGCCACCACCTATTTCTTACACGAGGAATCAACCCCCTTGCGCGTCCTGCAAGGGACAAGCTATATTTAAACGATGATTAATCATTCACAGGACGAAATGTAGGTAAAACAGAGACACGGCTATCGTTGGAACGTTTGAGTATCCCAAACTGTTCACCATATACTACGCGTTTTTATTCGTTCCGTTTTCATCGTGGCGAAACGCCATTAAAGTGAAACAAACGATAAAATCTATCTGTTCGTAATGAAGCCGCTTGGTACGGTCATCGTGCAGCTATTTTCCTTTCGAGTATACCCGCTGTGACCCGTATTCAGAGTTTTGATTGCATCTCTCCAAATTACTTTTTACAACCATCACGCGATCCATCAAATTTTTAATTATCGTTGCAGATACATAGCTCGTTACCATGAAAGCACAAAACGGAGAGAAAAATACGCGCGCTGCGTTGTGTATACATCGAAGTGTATAGAGTATTCAGGAAACAAAACGAAACGAAACGAAGCGAAATGAAACGAAAGTGGAACGCAGAAACTGACGAAAAAATTGCGGCCGATCGGCCTCGATCGAAAGGGTACGGCTAGGGAGATTAAAAAAGCACGCAGCGAAACGCTGCGTTATAAATGTTAATCTTACGATCCCTCAAGTTTCGTCGTTGATGGAAGAGAAACGGTAATCGCCGGAAATCACGGTACACGAAAACCTTGTTTTACCGCAATTACGTCGGCTCGAATCTTGTTTTGCTTAAATATAATTTTCAACGGACCGCTGATGCGAGAGAAACTCGTCATTCCGTGTGCGTTTTAAATATCGTCTGTGATTATTTTGTAACTGACGGCCCGTGTATGCCGTCAACGAGAAACTATTGAAAAATGTCCCAAATAAAACCAGCGCTAAATAAAAATAGCGTTCCCGCAATTTCAAGCTTTCCTATGTAGGAGGTCAAAGAAATGTATCTTTAAATACATACGTGCGTTTCATATCTTATCTAAATAATTCGCCACGAAACGTTTTAATGGAACTTAAAAAATTACTTTACATCCTTACAATTTTCCATACGTTGTCAAATTAATTACTAAATTTATAGAACCGCCATTGTATAAAATATATCGCACAGAAAAAAAGGAATAATTTTTCAGTCAGGTACTTTGTGCCTTTTTTAACAGTTTTTATATTTAGGTAATTTATGCAGCAGAAAGCAGATACAACACTCCCATATATCCAACGATTTATGTGTCCGCAGTCTTTTCACTTCTCTTTTGCTTTCACGCAACTGTTAATTTTAATCGCTCGTTTTATAGTTTGCCCGTATTATTCTGAATTTTCCGAATATTATGCAACTGCAGGGAGTACTGTTATCGAAACAAATCCAACGGTTTCATCCTCGATTCCTCTAATTTCGATTTCCAATTCAAACGATGAATCGCGGCGAAACGCAGCCCGCAAAGGACCATTCGTTATAACAATATCGTTCGCGGGATTCGCGATATATTTCCGGCTGGTGCCTCGCGCAGCCGCGCATATCTCATGTGGCACGCATTCACCTCAATTGCAGCGTTCCCGCGCTTTTACTTCCTTTATGTCGGCCTCATTGTCTCACGACGCGGGCGGACGTGTGTGAAGCACCATGCCGCCGGTGCACATGGTCGCTTATAAATATTATGTGGCTTGTGCACCTCGGGCGTGGTCCACGCGACGTATAAATCAACAGGAGAAGCAAGAACGAGACTCGATGGACGCTAAGTAATGAAAAAGAGTCTTCCAAAGATCAATACAAACGCCATGACTCACATGTAAATCAAATTTATAAAGTTAGTTCTATATACAGGACGTCGATTGGAAATAATTATCTCGCAGTGTGTAAACATATGAGATATGAGAATTTGAAATGATGTGTAACTTGAAAAATGTGACGTATATATAGATAATGTACCAATACCAATGGAAATTTGTTTAAAGCATTCTTCAATTGTCATATGTACTTATATCTCAATTAATTAAAAAAATGTATACTATATGATTTGTAAGTCTAAATCAAAGTTAACATTAAAGACAGCAAATATGCTATGTCTCATATTTTACAACCTTACGATTTACACTTTTTTTTATCTTTCTAGGTTATGGTTTTTTTTTTATTTGGATGAATTTTACAATCAATTCTCATTGAGAATTATAAGTAAATTTTTCTGGCGTGGTACTATGTCGTGATGGTATTTTTACATTACTAAGATCGTAAGATCCTCTTATGCGAATAATTACGATGTTAGGAAAGCAGAAAAGGGTAGAAGATCCTCTTACACGAATAACAGGCAATATCGTAAAAGTTTTTGTAAAGAAATTATGAAATTCTTGGATATCCATAAATTGATCGAGGGTACTTCATTCTTCGTACGATGCAGGATCTTGAGAAAGATAAAATGATTCTTGGAAGAGGAAATTGGAATATTCCCATGTGAGCGAGACACACCTACTAAGATACGTATCTTCCAGTCAAATATAATATTCCTAATGCAGTTTGCATCTGTCGTTTCTATTTGCTTATTAACACAAAAATGTAAATACTTTTAACAAAAGGGGTAGGACCGAATTTAGATCGGTCACCAGAAATTATATCAATCATAAATTAATTGTATTGTAATAGCATACCTGAACGTTTCAATATATGCAAGTTATCTCTGTATTCCATTGAATATTCGAAAGCTAAAATATTTTATTTACAAAAATAAAAATTTTTTATCAGACAAAAAAGATATTTTTCTTACTCTTAATGAAAATACATCAACTTTTATTTCTAATGGCTGCATACGAAAAAGATAAAACTATTACAAAATCTACAGCTGAGCTATACTATTTGAGATATATTAATTATTACTATCTCGTTTCAAATTTTTCTAGCAAATTTATCGCGAAATTTGATGCACTCGTACATCATGAAATAAAATTACTAATCACGATCGTTGTTTTTGGTACACGACATTAGTGCAATCAGTTGACGGTGTAAAATCACGCATTCCACAAGGAGCAGCTATAATGGCCATAAACCGTAACCGATGGCACAGTCATTGTGACTCAATTACGTGTTCCTAGGCGAGTATGCGGTCATTATCGCGCCCCACTTCGTTCTAAAGGAAAAGTTTAATTTCGAGGTTGTCCCGCGCCCTCGCCACGTGACAATGATGCATCTAATGTGTGGGCCACGGGCGTATTACTGTCGTTAAGTTAATATCGCCAGGAAAATGGGGCCACGGGTGAAAATTGAAATGCACTCGTGGATAAAATTATTTCTGGAAACCGTGTCTATACGGGGAATAAAGTGGGACGAATAATTGATACCGTTCCTATCTTGAAACTCGAACCTATTTCCGTGACTGATGGAAACTCAGCTTCCATATGAGAATCAAATGCGTTAGAGAAACTGTGACCTCTGATATTTGCAGTATCATCATTTCAAAAGGATAATAAAGTTAAAATATCTGCTCGATATTCTAATTTCGCTACCTTTATTGAAATTATATTAAAAAGAAAATTCTGCTTTCAAAGATACTCGAAACTAGTTGTGAAATATGATTTACATTGATCACGTTTACATTGACTACAATTAGTTTATTCGAATTACCACATTTAAATATCGTAAGTATGAAAGACAGCATCGATTTAAATAAACATTTTTATTAAAAATGAAGGTATCATAAAGAAGTTGCTCTGAATCCCCTAACATATGAATATGTTAAGGAAAGCGTAGGCAGAGAAATAAAAGTGGAAAAAGATGTATGGCAGACGTAGAATATTAAAAACTGCTATTCTCGAAAGGTTGTGAATGAAGAAATGGACGAGTATGTAAAGACTGGATCGCGATACGGAACAATATTTATGATTAAATATGAAACATAAAACTCGGCTACTTCAACGATTAAATACCCATAGTGAACCAATCATCGATTCAAAACAAACACACTTTTAATATAAAATTCGCTCTATCGCAAAAACATTCTCCAATTTCCAAACATATACTTCACGCAACACGTATCGTCATTCGTTCGCTGTTACTTATTAAAAAAAAAAAAAAGAAAAAATATGGAAAGGTCAGTAAAAAAGTTATTCCAAATCTACTTCGAAAGTGAAACCCTTTAATCTCGAAGTTGCATCGGGTGTTGTTTCTTGAAATTTTGAACGGTGAGCATGTCGAGCCTTTCCTTAATGCCGGAAGCTCGTGGTGGGCCACTTCCTCTTACGTTCGCGGGAACAATATGTAGACGAAGTTGGCTCGAAGTTGGTCGATAGAACAGGCTCATGGGTTTCTAAACGGAGGGGGTAGTTAAGAGAGTGCAAGAGCGTGAGCCAAGCCGAAAGAGGGCGACTAGAGGTGGAAGATACACGACGCGGGTTTTAGGTTCTTGCGGCAGAACGGAGCGGTTTAAGCAAGGCGTTAAATAGCTCGCAAGTTTCCCGCGGCAAAACAATGTGGCCCGAGAGTGTGAACCTGGCAGTCGTGCTTCGTCGAAAGTTACCTTTAAACCGGTGCGAGGGCCCACCTACGCGTCTCTTACGCCTGCCACATGCTCTTCTATCTGTAGTTATCAACGCGATACCGCTATATCTCTACGTATCCTCGTTATTAAACGCGTAACGTGATTGTAAAATCAGTCAGGACTTGAGACCTTGTCACGGATGGTGTGAAGTATAGCGAAGTTCACAGCTGATACTAAAATAATGGTGCAATACAAAAAGGGACAACTTTACATGGTTAAGTAAATTGGCTATATAAATTGATGTTTTATTACAAATTTCATTTTCAAAGAGGTGGATGTTAAAAATTTGACAAAAATATATATTCACCAGAGCTTGATAAGAAATAAATGAACTGGATATATCGATTGACCTTCTATTACAAGAAGGCTTCATTTGCAAGTAAATCGATATTAAAAAAATGTCACATATATTCGCGGAAGTTTAATAAGAAATGAGTAAGTTGGATATATAGATTGCCACTTCATTATATACTCATTAGCGTTTAATAAGAAGTATGTTGATCGGAGAACAAATTCTCTACTTTATTAAAAAACAATTTTAACATAAATGCGTTCGTTTGTTACCTTAGATATGACACGGCATAAAACAGAGTTCTATATGTATTTTCTATTTGCTGATATACGTAGAACCGTACCGTGAAATATATGAAATGCTATACGCAACTCTACGTATTACGTCAATCCGTGACGTCATTCGAAACTTCAACTTACGATCATGTTATATGTACTTCCTCCACATAGAGCATCGGTAAGTAAGGAAATATCAGTGTAATCGTTTCTCAACGGAGGAGTTCATTGGTTCGATACGGTTGGAATTCGCGTGCCAGCCGCTCTTTGCTAGCACGTTCATCGTCGACCGAACGCAAACGTTCTTGCAGCCGGAAGCCGTGCCCCTTTGATTTCCCGCCGTTTTTATCCTACTCGATAGCGGATACATCGACTGCACTCGATGTTTCGTTTCCTCCTACGAAATTTTCAGAAGCATCGGAGAGCCGGCTCGAGAAAGTATATACGTGTACTCGAGATATATCTCGAGAGGTTTTAAAGCTGGCGATCGTTTCTGAAGGAAACGTAGATAAGTTTTTCCAGATCCGACTCTATGTTTGATGCCTCGCGCGTGGCCCGACTTCGAAGAACGGTTCCTGCTGGTGCTATATAACTGTGGAACATAATAACTGTTGCTCGGGAAACGGGTCTACGAATAACAGGGTACATGTAATTGCTGCTGAAAACTGACGAATGCCTCGAGCATCGTCCGAGCAACTGCGAAAACGTGATAAATTACCACTCTTAGGAAGTATCCTCGCTAGACGCGGTTAATCTCTGGAATTGAGTGATTTATAATTTGAAAACTTTCACGGTTGAAACATTCGTAGCGTGGACTCTCAAATCTTCGTGGAACAGAGTCTAGGCCAACAGTTAGATTGGATGCTCGAACTACGCTGTAATAAACTGGTTGCGTTCCTAAGTATACCTTGCTGTGTTGTTTCGTGTTGAGGTGTACTGTGGTTAGTATTTTCAACTTTTCATTTCCTGACTTTCAATGAAACCTGGATCAAGATAGTGGAATCAAGATATGAATAAAAGAATAGAGAAAGAATAACGTAAAGTATACTGATTTCTCTCCTTCCTATCATTACTATATTAACATAATAACAATAATAATACAGTTGATACGTGCAACCATACGTTATGTTTGTTATCAGTAGAAGAAAATTTAACTTCGAATTGAAGTAAAACGCTTCCTCCTCTTTAGAAAATTATCAGTAAACTTCTCTGTAAATTTCTTATATAAATCTCTCAGAACCCAAACTGATCAACTACATCCTTTGCCAATTTCTCAATTTCCTTGCGTAAGTGTACTATCAATATTCGATTCTCAAAAGACAAATACTTTCGTGAGTTCATTTATTACAAGATTCTGAATACCTTATATATACATAGATCCTCCAATGTTATTCGATTAATTCTAATAATACTTAAAAAAGAAATTATCTGTTCTCGTATCCTTTCCCAAATGAATAAAATAATCCGCAATGCTACTTCAGACCCACCACTCAGTAAGCGTGAACTGTCTTCGATTCACATAGAGAAGTACCAGTCCTGTACTTGTCATCAGTATGAGCGATCGTTGGGTGCAGACGGTGTCCAATGCGAATTCCAGCGATTGCGGCCGAGCCGCGGGGTGGTACGCAGTCGCGTGGCCAAGGCAGCAACCCCCTGATCGCGTGGTAGTCCGTGTATCGTCGCATACGTTACGTGCGTCAAAGGAAACAGGACACTTGGCGCGTCAGCGGCACGGCCGCCGCGGCATTACCGGCTTCTCGACAAAATTATGATCCCGTTCGGTTTGCGCTGGCCGGCAGCCGTGATTGCATAACAATGAGGAGGATTCCGAGAATTGCTTTTACGTGTCTGGAATTACTCAGAGGGCCACAATAGTCCGCGAAGCTGCATACCTGCATCCGTTCGGCAACGACGATGGTGGTAGTGGCGGGTGAAAGGCTGTGCATGGGGGGGGGGGGGGCAGTAACTGCATAGGGGTGGAAGAGAATGAGGACGATCGGGTAAGAGAGGTGAGCAAGAGGGTGCGCGCGTGCCCCAATCGGCGTTGTGTTTGCATGCCTGTATACGTGTGTACGATTTCACGTACAGACGTAGAGGCCAGCACAGGCGGGCATTATGCGTCATTGGGTAATCTGGCGAACGATTCAATTGAAGCGGCCGGCATGTCGAGCATGTGGACATAATGGAGCATCCGTCTCTGTACGATAAGCGCGTATCGAGCGTTGTGTCGGGGCCCTCGAGGTTCCAGCACCGCCTGGGAGAGCGTACATATCGCGAAACCGATGATTTCGAGCCCCTTGCCTGGAGCATTTGCGCTGATCATCGACCCATCCACCCCCCTCCCCTCCACTGTTATCCTTTGAGCTCGTTCATGAAACCAAATAGCTCGCGGAGTTACTTACTTGAGTTAACGGTATTCGAACGACTGCCGAGAAATTCCGATCTGAATCTGATACAGCCGATGGTAATCGAATCAAGTCCTTGGAAATTCCTTGATCATATTTATACTGCGCTTATTTTATCCTGCTTAAGTTAATGGCGACACATAATCGGAGGTACTTCCGGAGCAAAGTGTCGCGAACAGAGGTATAAGGCTCGAGGTAAGTATAGGCTATATAAGTGTAGTTTTGTTGGTCTTAAAAGGTAATTGAAATATACGCAATATAAGGATGGAACATGAAAACGATTCGTGAGAATGGGGCGTACGTCAGCTGAGTATCTACTTTGTTATTGGAATCTGATCTTTATAATAGTAAATACTAAATGAAGTTTGTGTTCAGTTAATCTTACTGAGAATTAGGTTCATTTTGGTATATTATTTCTACGGATGTCAAGTATTTTCTGTAAATTTCTTTATTTATAAAAATTGTCATCGTTAAAAGATTTAACGTTAAGTCATTTATATGCGTCTTCATACTTCTTACCTGCAAAAATAGCTTCGAACAATGTTTCCAGAGAAGCGACTAATTTACTTAATGAAGCAATCCCTAAACGCAGTAACTCAAGTGCTGCTTACAAAAACAATGTCCCATGTATGATTCAATAGGTCTTGTGATCGGTCACGAACGTAATTCGCATTGTTCAAACTGAAGCAGTCAATCGAGTGGCTTGTTTAACTAACAGATTACTAGCTTCTCTCTATATCAATCACAGGCAAGTCCACTTATTCCAAATTAACGTAACAATAGCATATGCCATTCTTACGAAACATCGACTAAAAGCGCATCTAGGAAAAGTATCTTGGAAAAGAATTATATAATCTTTTCACTCATAACTGTGCAACACCGATAAAAAATTTCTACTTCACTTTTAAAATATCTCTATTAAAGAAATAAATCAAAGTCAAACACACGTTTATTAGGTAAAACTGTTTCTGACACTTTCATTCTACTATCAGAAGCAGAGTTGACCTACAATAATTCTAAAATACGTTATAAAGTAAATGGAGAGAATTAAAGCGAAATTCGAAACTATATGTTATAATTACACGTTATTTGTGTTAAAAACGTGTCACGAGGTACTTACGCGCAACAGCCAAAAATGCAAGAAGTATCGATGGAACGATTAATTACCACTTCCATTGCTGAAACTTGGCCGCTTCCGATAATTATTGCATGGTGGAATAATTACCAAGCAAGTTTCCATTTACGTAACAATCGACAACGCAGGAAATAATCCCCCGCGGCTGGCCGACATTCCCAGCCAGAAGTTCGCGGTCCAGCAATTTCGATTTCTGGCCGGGGTAGAAACCGATGCAATCCGGCACATTCGTTCCGACACCGCGAATCGCTCGCGTAAAACTTCGGGCTACTTTAGTATTCGACAAGTTGTTTCTCCGCCGGTTGGCACGTCGGCTCGCTCATAGATTTTGGCACGTCGAATATCTTGTTCTGTCGACGTAACGAATTTCAATTTCACTTGGAACCGTTTTATCCTCGTACGTCGCACGCGAGCTCTCAGATCTGAATTTATTTCGCCGAGTACATTACAAATCCTGGCTTCAAGTCTTTCTTTTTCCCTTTTTTCGTGGCTACAAGAAGAATTGGAGTGAAAACGCGAGTTTTTAGACGAAACGTAACGTATAACAGTCCTAGTACATCGCAGGATACTAGAAAAATGATTGGTTAAAATGCTTCTCCAAATTTTTTGCTCCTTTTTAAATAATACTACTTATGTAAATATAGTTTCCGCAAGCAGTGTAACGTAGAAACGGTAACACAGGGATTAAAACGCGTGATCTCGTTTGGAAAAAGATATCAAATGCCTTAAACTTTGAACAAACACGACTACCCGAACAAATATAAACACCGCTTCTCTAAACATTTGCCGCATCAAAGCAAACGATTCCTCGCAGAGGCAAAAAGGAAGAAAAATATTCTAGGTGCGCAAACAAATAATTCTGCGTTCCTCTATAGCTGAATTAAATCTCCTCTCTAGGAATAGAAATTAAATGAAACGATCCTGCACGAGTTTAATAAATTTCATCCAGCTTCCATTTCCATTTCCATTCGATAGGAAACCAATTAAATAACCCTTCTGAGTGTCGCTATCGAAGGTATTTGGTCCACTTCGAAGCGAAATCCGAGCGACACAACAAAGAAATGGGCGCTAGCCGCGCAACGTGATAGGCCAAGATTTTAATCGTCGCGATTTAAAGCGTTATTGATTTCTCGAAACGGCCTGATCGGCCGTGAATTCGACCTGGACGCGGCAGAATTGCGTTTCCGGTCGCTGCCGGCTATATACGAGTGGCCACCGGGAGTTCTCGTCATTTTCCGCCGCGTGTGTGCGTGCACATGCACCATCAGCGCGTGCCGCTATGAGTGTTCAATTTCCGATAGTTACTACGGCTGCTCCAAAGGGTCGGCGAAGTTCAATTTCAACGGCGTAACTCCGAGCCGGCGAGCACCTTCGGGATCGGCGGTCTCTTTGTCGGATCGAAATTTTCCAACTTTTCACCGCGAGCCATGCCGCGATAGCCTGTCGAGGATAAAACGCTAACTGCTTGGGTCGTCACCTTTGCGTAGCGGACGACTGACACTGAAAAAATTCGACTTCCGGATGAGTTGAGTTGTGTTGATAGTTGAGCACGTGTGTTGGTTAGGAGATTTTAAAGGTATAGAGAGTACTGTGTATGCGATAATGCGTGTGAGAAGGTGCGAGCATGAAAAATGTTTGACTGTTACTTTTAATACTGTTATTCTTTCATGTTATGTTCTTACTGATTGTGAGTATTCGTCGAAAAGATTTGACAAAATTTGTACATAGTAAAATAGGTTTAAAATTAAAGCAGATTAAAGTAAATTGTTATACCCCATAAATTTACTTACACTGGTAAAAAGAAGGAATAATAATATTAAGGAAATGTACGTATAGTACTGAATTACTACTACGCTAACCAATGAGTTACGTAATAAAACAACGCTTACTTAAATATTCAATAAAGATGAGAAACGAACCATATGTTCTTTACCAAAATATTCGCTCAAATTTCACACAAGTTGTTTCAAGCTTTACGAGTATAAAAAGAAAGAAAATGGAGGCGGGTAAAATATGACGAATCAATAAACGTTGTCCGTTGTCCGAGGCGGTGCAGGAAGGTCAGAAATCAGCAAGATTTCAATCAAGAACCATTAGGGAGGCCAGTTATGCCGGTAGACCGAGGGGTTCGACTTACCCCGATGGGGTCAATAAAATGAACGTCGGCCGATCTGCGACAACGCGACCTAAAGGGGACAGAGTTTGCCATATTGCCGTTGTTACTCACCGTTTCGAGACCTTGACAAACACCGTTGGGATATTTTCAGGCATTCACCGTTAGTGCACGAAGGATCCACAAAGACAGCCTTCTGAAAACGACGATCGCCATACCACGAAGTCACCTAGCGTGCAAACCTGCGCCTACGAGAGAACACCGATCCGCGCTTGATCGTTCCGTGGCTCTTGGAATTCGAGTAATTTAGATGCTGCAAGACTCGTTCCACGCCCAGTCGGCTCTCAATGGAAGAATAGCCCGTTCAGACCGGAGACGGTGAATGCCACGCGATCTACGACACCCACAAGTGCTTGCCAGAAATTCCTTGCAAAGTCACTGCCGCGAGTTCGTTCCTGAAGAGTTCGGTTATCAAACAGAAGCCCGACGATCGGCTCGACAATCGCGCCGGTGAATGTGACATCGAGATCCATTGAGGCTTCCGAGCAAATCACTGCCATTGTTTGGCCTTTAAATGGTTAATTTTTGTTATGATTGTTTATTTTGTGTTTTTGTTTTCGTTTTATGTTTCGTTTGGATCGTGAATATAGTAAGCAGAAGATTTAAAATGTTATGTAACAATTATTTCCTTTTTTTTTTGTATACAAAAATTGCATTAAGGTCATGATAAATATCTGCGATAATATTTTCCTTTTCTTTCTCCTTGTTATTAAGGTAAAAAAGTTATAATCAATACGATATTATACAAGAAACTGTATCAAAGGATAGGACCGCCTTTGTGAGGTATGTTTTGCTTTCCTTTTCCGTAACAACATTATTTTCTGATAACAATGAATTAAGAAATAGAAGACAATAATTCCAGAGACGTGGAATAAACTGAAAGATTTGAAATATCTCCGTGACTTATTTAATGTGAGATCAAAGGTTTCAATTCAAAGTGTTTTAAAAGAAGAACCACTTCCAGCAGCCATTACAGTAAGCGGATATCGTTCCAGAGAAAGTACCATGAAGGGGCAAAACTATCAGAAAAGAATTCCCCAAATAATGTCCGGAGGAAAAACAGTTCACGGTGACAAACACCCCGAAGGAGTCCTATTTTTTGCCATTGCGGCGATTTATGGCCAGTTGAAACGTACTGGTAGTTGATCTTGTCGAATACTAGACGATCTACGGAAACCTCCAGAGACCAGTTTACATTCTGCGTAGAAGCGTCCCCCAATTCTGTCAAGAATGGAAGCATTTTCCCCGAAGGGAGAAGTTTGACGATTCGAGCTACGTACGACACGTATCTACCAACGTGTTCGTATCATCGTTGTTTGAAATTTACCAAAGCTACGATAAGATTTCGAAAATTCTTGTAACCGAATCTTTGCAAATCTTAAAACTATTTCGAGGATTGCATTATTTGAGTATGTATATAGATAGAAGGTTATAAATATGTTAAAGGATTAAAATTTAATTAGATATGTGTAATATATAGACCGAATTGTAGTTAATTGTTTATTCGGCCACTTCAAGTAGATATTAATTTTTTCTTGTGTAGTAACTTTAAAGACAGTTTCAAATGGATATATTACATACAATATTGCGCGACGATAAAACTTATCCAACGATAGCTGTCGGCAAATTTCCAAATAAACGATCAAAGCAATTTTCCTAGAAAAAACTAAATAAACCTGAGTCACGACACTTCTGTCATGCCAATTTCATTGTATACGTATGACCTATAAAGATCGTATGAGAGGAAACTCGCCCGCGGGTTTATCATGGATATATTCAGTTTACAGCGAACACGGTGTGATGCAGTTTGCAACGGATGCGTGCTTCGTATTTATTAATATTTAACGCGATATCAAACAAAGTAGCGAGTATAACCTAGTACAGATACGAACAACCCCATTCTTTCAAGCCCCTCAGGCCAATGAGCAGGAAAAATTCAAACTATCCCTCCGGGTCATCCAAGAAAGGAAACACTCTCTTCGCGAAGAGAGGGCGAACAACGATTACAACAAGCCACCGTGGCGTGTTCCTCTACCCAGTCAAAAGAAGAATTCAATATGTCCCGCGTCCTAGGCGGCCGTCGAATGAAATTACATTTCCATTGTGTCTGTTTCCATTCGTATGCGAGTCACACGCGACTTGGAGTCGTTTCGTCCCTAACTTCGAAGGTCCCTTCGACTGGTATCAAGGGGTGCAGCGGCCTCGTGCAACCCTTGTCGACGCTTCGGTTCCGCGAAGCTGGTCAAAAGGTCCCGGTGAACACGGGACACTGCCCATAAGTCATTCGCCTTCGATATTAGCGAGCACGGCTGTCGAGAAGGCGTAGCCTTACGAGACCTGTTCTGGTCCCCGATGTCCAGTTTCCTATATTGATATCGGCTGACCTATCTGCTTCCACCAAAACACGCAAACACCTATACGTATATATGGAGACGTGCGTATGCTTTTACACGCTAGGGATAGGCGAAGAGCAGGAGAATACGAGTTGGGTATTAGTTGGTGTCGTCGAGACTCTGGAGAGCCATTTATCTGGCATTTGCGAGAGACAACAACGCGAGAAGAACGTCCGGCCATTGACTTTTATGGATAGCACGTTTACCGGATACACCGTGTATGGACTCTCGCCGGACACCTTCGTGAAAACCGACCGCTAGCTGGACGACAAAATTCCGAGTCGCTGTCTCCCTCTTTGTTTACCACAATGACGCCTCGCAGTGTCGTTTTACCCACCCGAAGGAATCGAGGATCGTTCGAGCTACCCTTGGGGATTTTTATGCCCCGTTGTTGCGAATGTTTAGGAGACAGCGTGGTAATATGTTCCTGTTTCCACGTATTCCAAAGCTAAACGCTGGAAATGAACGTAATTTGTTATTCCGCTCGAAAGTTGCTGTCAAGCGATTATTTAGGCTGAGGTTGGCTATTTTTCTTCTTGCATAATGAACGCTGGTAATTCAAGGTTTGGATTTTACAAATATCAAACGAATCAGATTTCAGAAATGTATATGCAAAAATTTATTGAATGTCAGAGTGTCTATTTTTCCAGTTTTTAGATTGAAACAACTAAATATTTTGCATTTAGTAATTTTCAACAAGAATACGAACAATTTTTTCGAAGCAAAATGTTAATAGTCTTTAATATTTTCCCTTTGCTTTGATACGAGACTTGCCTATTAACTCTGTCTCACAACTTCCGAATAGAATGTAGATTAAGTTAAAATTTAGTGACTTCTTCATATTTTTCAGTCTTGAATAACAAACCAATTTAAAATTAAACTTCAACCGTTGAATTGTTCATCGAATATAGCATCGACATATACATACAATTCTTATTTAAAATAATTGTCCCAAGTATCTCAATTGAAACATTTGCACGCCTAATAAGTAAGAAAATGATCTTCCTTCTACGTATTTGATGAAAGAACGAACGTTTTAACTAACAAAATATACATCAGGTGGAATATGTTCGAAACAAATATCATTTATATCATCCAGGATATGAACTTCTTGTTCAACAAACTTCCGTACAGTTTGATCGATATCGACAGTCTCTCCTCGCGAGAAGAGCTCGCGAATAGACTTATGAATAATTCCGCGAAAAATCTATAAACGTCCAAGTAAAAAGTTTGAAGTAGGAGGCGAACGGATAACAAGGATCATCCATCGAGAAGTACATACATCGAACAACGATTTTGAATGTCCGGGCAATATGGAAATTATTTAGCTCTCGCCGTAAGGGATATACAAGGGCGAATAAGTGAATCGTTCCAGTTATAGAAACTACAATCCTGCGCAAATGCAATAATGATTTCGTTCGCGTTAAAAACTTATTCGGACATTACGATTTTCTGAAGTTTATTTTGGTTAAAAATTTCTGTTTTACTGTTTATCAACTTTACAGGATTTACGTTCGTGTAAAATATTCGACCTACAGGGAAGGATAACAAAATTTACATGCGTGCTTACATAGAAATTTGAGAAAATTTTCACTGCAAATATTTAATATTTATTTGTCGCGAATTTATAGGGGGAACAAAAAAAAAATACCTTGAAGAGCGAAATAAATAGGCGATAGAAAAGAAATACTATTTTGCAATCTTAAGCTCAGTGCAAAGGATTAGCTTGGCTGCATATGAGCAATGTAAAATCGTTATAATTTCATAGTAGCGACACTGTGCGAGACATTTTGCAGTTTTATATTTGTGAGATCACAAACTCGTTTCCAAACACCTTCAATTTAATGATACCTTTTCGTGTCCGTATGAACAAATGCGTAATCCAAATTAATTATAGCGTCATAAATCTGTCGCTATGAAATACTCGCAATGAACCATCTGTGCTATTGCTAACTATTATTTGTTCATTGAACACTTATTAGATCAACTATCTCTATCTCTTTATGAGTATCTAGGCTGCACAAAGGTAGACCCTAATCCCATTGAACTCGTGAGAAGATATCGAGAGAAAAAAGAAAAAAGACATAGAATAATCTCTGATAGATCGTTCTGATGGAATTTGTAGTTCTTCGCGCAGGAATGTGTCAAAGCCGAATTCCTAGAGGAAAACTGGCGCGTGCTGTCCCATGCTGGTGTCACTGGTAGTGCAAAGTCCAAGAGGAGGACTTGCATACGCACGACGCGCGACGTCGCTTTACTCGTTCTACCGTAATAAGCTGACGGATTACGACGAGGTTTCCTTGGCACGATACCACGCCAGCTCTCGATCCCATTAATTTCACTTCGCATTAACTCCTCGCTGTAATAGTCTATCCGTGTCTATCCAGATCGCGCGCGATGGGTGATTAACTTTTGAGATAACGAGCGGCGACGTTTCACCGCGGATCATCGCCGTGGCGATCGTCCTGAGTTTAGATAAGAAGCTAAGCGTCCTGAACAGAGGATGAATACAGAAGAGCCGTAGCAAACTCTTAGGGAATAAAAATATCCCAAGTATCTCCTATGCATCTTACGTAAAAGCGATATAATTGGAAAAAATTGGAAGGGTCTTGTTAGAGTGAAAAATGTAGGCTGGATATTCTGAATAGGTTAAACAAGTTAAATATCTGTTTTAAATGATCAAAATATAACTTAGGGAAGACATGTTCAAGATTTAACTTATATAATATTGTAAGGATAGTATCGTAGAATGAACAAATTTTGTTATCCTGTCCTTCTGCTCACATTTTTGAGGTAAGACATTTGTGCTCTTTTACAAGCGGCAATACATTTCTTTTTATGGCAGCTTTTAGTAGATAAATATAAAAATACATTCTATGGACTTCAGATGATGTTGGGTATTAAAAGAGCGATTAAATTTTGTGGCAATTTCCTGTTACGGACATATAAATACTGAAGGTAACGTTCATTGACAACGATACACTCCTCGAAACGAGCAATATAGGTACGTCTGACACTGAAAGAACGATTCAATGAATTACTGGAAATTAATTTTAGTTTATAAATACAATGAAAGACGGAAAATCATTAAGAAGAACGGTGCGATTAAATTGCTTAATAGCTTTGACTTGGCATAGCCATTCATCACATTTGAGCAGAAATTGCTGTATCGCGACCAAGATCTAGCTTACACTTGCCTGCCTTGATCCTTGATCTCTCATTAAATCTACCGTCATTAGTGGAGTATTCCAATATTTCAATAATAATTGCGAAAGTAGATTTCCTTTCTGTTTGTATAAATACATATTATGTAAGACGATTAGATATATCAATAGAAGAAAGGAAAGAACCAAATCCTTATTGCGCATGGTTCCTAGATTTACAATTATAATATCTAATAAAAAGTACAATAAAAATTATCCATCACAAGTTAAAGTAAAAAGTCGAGGAAACTTAATCCCAAATTAGTATCTGAACTATGCGTGACCATGACATTTTGAATTATATTTAAATGGCCGTTTAATTTGTAGGTATTTAATCGTATACCTATTTTATAGATACAAGTGGTAGTCTTCATCACGAAAAATTTAAAATACTAAGAAAAATAAAATATTCCAAAAATTACGTAACTCGACCAAATCTCTTCTGGTATATCTATTAGGTCGTCCGAAAAGTTTTATAAGGAAATAATGGATGCACAACATTTTCCGTTTTATATTATTTTATCGAATTACGTATGATCCATTTTGTTCTATCAAAATAAAGATCACAACGCTCGACAGATTAGGTTTCATGTTTGTATAAAGATGCGTTCTTCTAAAAGACGTGTCTGTAAAAGAAATACGCTTTTCGGACAACCTGATATAATCCAATCCAAAGGTAGCCAAATACCAAAGTGTTCGAATAAAATGAAAATGAATAACCACGAAAAGAGAAGAAGCTTCTTTCCTCGTGTCTAAAATTCATTCTAATTGTAGGTCATAAATCAAAGAGGATGGAGACCGAAAAAAGTGCATTTCATCCGGGTTACCAAAACTCTAGGCGCATCAGGAAAGGGAGCGGAAACTAGCATAACGGTAACGACGTTGCGAACAAATTAGAGTATATACAGGCTTGGCAGAGACCCTATTACGGTGGTACGACTGAAATCGTACACCGGCGGCGTAATGTGACGTAAATTAATGGTTTCTATATCTCGGTATTAAGGGGGCGTGCTCCATCTTTACGCGTCCGGCGCACACTCTTCTCTCGCCCGAGTTCTTTGCGAGTATCTACCTTAATTATTGCATCCGTTCACGGAGAGCCACGTTCCTGCTCGTGCAAAGCGAACTTCTTTCCTTTTACTTCCTTCCTTCCTATCTATCTAGCCGTCTCCGCCTATCCTCTCCATCGAGGATACGACGACGAGCGGATGAAAACGGATTGCCTTTCGTCCAACTACACTCCCACTTACTAAAGTGATATTAATGGACCGTAAACGGTGAAGCCTCGCTGGCAAAGGCCTTCCACTTCTTCGCGTACTACGTGTACTTGGCTGCCTGCTAAAGCGGACGCCCGAATTTTAGAGCAACGTTCTACTTGATTCCGGCACACTGACAAAGATATACTGTTCCAAATGTTTCATTGTTCAGATGTGCATATTTTTTCAGTTCTTCTCGGCTGGATCGATATTTTTTGTGGGACAGGTTACGCGATAGATGAACTCTGACTGTATCATTGTGTAGATCGGATGAGCAACTTGATTTAGGCTGATATTTTATTTAATAGATTTTAATTAATTAATCCTTGAACAGTGTAGTGGTATAAATCTTACGTTTTAAATTTCATCATTTCACATTTGTTGATATTTGTCTTCTATACAAGCTTAAAAGTATGTATCTTTTCATCTGACATGAAAATGTAGGAAATGTGGAAATGTAGATCTATCGTTATACCTATCCTCGGAAAGTAAATAAAATGTTATTACTTGCTTTAGAATATGCTAACCGAGTTGACGACAGAAATCATATTTCTGCAAAAACTGAAACATGAAACGTACATAGAAATGAAGAGAAATTTGCTATCTAGGATCAGGAGATCCGGATACAGTAATAAAGTAAAAGTAACAAAACAATAAATATTTTTACATATTCGATCTGAGAATACGTGTCGTCTACATTTCCACTTACGATTCGTAAAACAAGACTTCTCCATTCTCACAAAATTTTAAGTCAACAGTCAACGACTCGAAAGCAAAAGGAAACTCGTGTTCTAACATATATGCGTATTTCACTATTTTCTCTTTAAAGGTGAACAGAACGTATCCGTAAAGTTTAGGAGACCGTTTTAGAAACATCCTGTAGACGCATGTGCACGTATCTCCTCCATATAACGCACATACACGTGTACATGCAGAAACAGAAACTACGAAGCGACACGGAACTGTACAGCGATAGAACGAACAGGAACCGACGAGTATTTCATCGTTCGCTGGAGAACTGGCGTGATAACGTTTCTATGATTTCTCTTCTCCCCCTTGGTATGTGTCTGCCGCCATCAACGAACGCAGCTCTCTTCGTTATTTGTAGCAAGTACGCAACGGGAATATATATTGCAACGTGTTCACGCGTTACTATGCTCGATCTTATCGTCTCCGGAGTTACATTTACACGGTGCATGGGCCCGCGAGCAATATTCGACGAAAAGCACGGAAAGACGCGAACACACGCCACCTCCTTCAATGGGATCCGAAGTTTCGTAATTTTGTAACTGTAAGAGCACATTGATTCTTTTCCACGTGGCAAGTTTAGGGGGTTTCCGAGCATTTTGAAAGGGGAAGGAACGCGGAACCTTTCGAATGCAGCCAGCTACCAAGTCTTTATGAAGTCTTTGATCGTAAGCTCGCGAGCAGGCAACCAAGGAATATTAGGCGCAATTTGAAGAGCAGACGGACGAACGGTGATTTAGCAACTTGTCGCGCTCAATCTTACAAAACTGACGTTTTCGAATGTACTTGTCGACGGTTAGTAGGAAAGGTTTCGGTGTTCGTGTAACTCGCAAAACGATGGTGAAATACTTTCGACGAAAAGTAGTAGAATTTTTAAACGTAATAAAAATGTTATTCAGAGGATGGTATTCTGCGTAAAGGAGAAAGAATGTTTGGATAGTTTAAGTTCTGGATAACGCGATGATCATCGTGCGGATTTACGGAAAACAAAAAATGACGAATCGAAAGTTTTCGAAGCCGAAGCGGCCCGGTTGTTAAACTTTCCCGCGACGAAGTTCGCTTTTCTGAAACTTATTGCAAGAAAAATCAGGATTCGAACTGGACTTTCAGTTTAGTGGAGTTATACTTTCCGGATTAATAAAGAAAAGATCTCCGTATAATGAGGAAACTTTCTTTTCTAAAGCCAGGAATCGTTAATTTTTGAACGGACCGAGTGTTCTGCCGGTCGAAGAATGCTGAATTTCCGAAACTCAACCAACGTATGTACCAGTGGGGTTAGTTTCGGCAAATCACACGAAAGTTTAACCTGTTCTCAAAATTCATACAAATTTCTTTATTCTAGGCTATCCTACTTTTACGACAATTTGGATAATATGAACAAATATTCAGTGTTTGTATTCATACCACGTATCGTGGCTACAGAATGCATTTGCATATACGTATCCTTACTTTCCATCGGAGCATATTTTTATCAAATTTTACATTCCATTTTCATAGTGTCAAAATTTTGTAGTCATATGATAGCCTACTAGTAAGCGATACGAAATTAGATGTACCTGAACCTGATCAACTAGAATATAAATGCTATAACAGGTAAAATGGTGCTCAAATTTGTATAGCCACTGTGTACGTATGTGAAATCCCAATTACGCGCAGTATTGTAAATACAAAACAAAGATTTTTCAATATCCTCGTAAATTAAAAATCTCCATGATCTACCCCCTGACTCGTTCTCCGATTTAAAACCAAATGCTACAGTCTCAACGTCGTTTCTTTCCAAAAGCTTTCATTGGATCGATATCACCTAACTCTCCCTTGCTGCTTCTAAGACTCGCGTTCCGAAAAACTGTCCAGTGTAAATCCATATTCACGCCTCTTCCCCAGGTCGGTGGAGCGTGCACAGCCTCCCATTGTCGTCTGGATACAAAAGTCAGGATCGATCGGTGGCCGAACCCGTGCATGCACGCACGCACACCGGTCAACTGAGGCACAAAAGTGGGACAATATTGGCAAATGAGACGGTACATTTACCAGGCATTGTCGACAGGCGTCGGGGTGACCGAACAGCGGTGCTCTGGCCGCACCGTAATTGCGAGCATTGTTTGATGCGCGCCGGATTCGATTCGAATCGAATCGGCGGCCAGCGTCTTCTTCGCGGTCCTGGAAATTCATCTACAACTCCCCATCAACCCTCGCGTAGCTACTGTCCATATATCCCAGGGTTAGAGAGAGAAGAAACACGGTTCGATGATTTAGTCGGGCGCCGCTCGACGTTCCGCGTCTTTCCGCGACGGATGAGTCATTGGTGGTAATGGGCTGTGAATGATTATTAGTAAGAGGCAATCTCTTCTTAGATCCTACCCTTCTTTCTCTGTTTTTTCTTCCCTTTTTTTTTCTTTCTCTTTTCTTTCCTCTCGTCGTTTTCTTCTCCTTGTTCGTTTTCTCTCAATGTTACCCTTCGTCCTCTCGAGCGCGAGCACGTACTGGCGATTCGACCAGTGGAAGGAGGAACAAGGGAATTAATCTTGCTCGAATAAGATTTGCTCTGGAAGCGGCGGGAAGAGCACTATGCCGCGCATCTCGGGACTTCCAAGTAGAGCCATCACCGAGCCCCCATGACTTTCCTTTTTTTTCCTCGGATCGCTCATTTTCTTTCTGTCACGTCGACGGACGACCGATTCGTCATAATTAGCCGCGAGCTTTCTGAACGTGTGCGCTTTGTTTCGAGAGGGGAAGATTCCTAATATCTGTGACGACTCTTTGGCTTTGATATAGATATATTCGGAAGGGTCTGCGTAGTTTGAATCGAAGACAGAAGAATTTTTGTGCGATTAAAGCTAGAGCTGTGCGTGTAAATATGTTATTTATCTTAAGAAATGTCTAAAGAAATTGCATAGAATTATTATGTCGAGACTATAATTTTACTCATACTTGAAAATACCTGACGCGAACTTAACTTTTCGTTATTAAAAAAATGGAAATTCTTATCGTAAAAATGTGCTTTCATGTACCGCGAAACATTATTTCGATCCAGGAGTACAGTTTATACAGCAATATCTCGAACCATATTTTGCCACGCTCCTATATAAAATGTAAGTTTTGCTCCCTTGGATTTATCTTTTTGTGTAATATGTTTGCGTCATATAGCGTTTTAGGTTAAAAATGAAATTCTTATCCCGCACACAAAATAAACTCATTAAAAACGGGAACACAATGCTTGTATTATAAGATAAATATCAAGCATAAGACTTCGCTTAGAAAAATTCACGAAGAAAAATATTCGCGTCCGTGAGATCGCGCAGCGATATAAAAACATACCAAATTCTGAGATTAGCAACAAAAGTGTAATATTAATGCTATATATTCAAATCTATATATCCTATCTACCTATACATTTGAACGTCGAAAATCTATATGTCAATACATATATATCCAAGCAGCATGAGATATTTCCTATCTGCTTCCTCGTGTTATAGAAAATATAAAAAAAGTAAATCGTTATAGACAAGATTCTCCTTTTAGAAACAGTAACTTTAGTTGAAATTAAAAATCGTATATCATACGTATCAGTCGTACAAGTTTTCAATCTTATTTAAAAATCTCCCCTATTTCGAACGTTAGCGAATAGAACCTCAATTCTGTCTCAAATACCCTCAAGTTCCAATTTCTTATTCAAGATGCACTCTAAGAATAAGAGAAAGTTACTTTAACATTTCGTGTGAGAAACATTCAGTTGGCTGTTCACGGTGAAACAACTCGCAGCTAGGAGAGTTTCAATCTTGCCGCAGGGACGGGCGAGCATTGTTCGACTGCAACTCGTTCCTTTTCGCTCCGGAATAGCAGTCCGTGATTAACTTCGGCCGTTCCTCCTGCCGGCGTGATATAAACGCCGCGACGATATCGCCCCGAGAAATGGAATTCCACGCCGCTAACCCTTTTCGACGTCATAGCCGTTGATTTACTCGCATGGTCCGCGGTTATCAGTTTCGCCTTCTGCCATCGGAGGTCGCATTCAGGAGATTTACACATTCAGCCGAGATCCGCGGCACACATCGGCTCGTGTCTCAGGATCTATCGCGTTCTAGATATCCCGATCGGCGAGTCGATCGCGTGACTCGCCAGTTTAAATCCCACCTATGGCCGGTTTCTATGGACGAGGCAAACCTGTGCCAATCGTGTGATTCACCGAGAGAAGATCTTCGAATGTAGAATCTTGTAGTCCATGTAGAAAATAATATATATATTATTACTGTTGATTGAAATTTTTGGAGAGATATGATTTAAATAATTTCAGAAGAAGGTCCAAGATTTTATATCCTTTCTTATTCGACTGGTTGTATAGCTTTGATTAATAGCTGTTGGTAATAAAAGATATGATGCAAGGTCTTCCTCGGAAGTAACGAGAATTATTTTATAAAAATATATTTATCGAATAAATTCACAAAGCTATGTTATTCTCTTGAAAGCATATTGCTTGAAGCAACGCATCTGTCATTCTTTGTAGCAAAAAGTCTTTCCATGTTATCCTGTTTAGACCCTTCGTCACAGCTTTTTCGACGCTTTCCGCGGTGCCTTTTTAATTTAGTTTTTAATTTGGAGAACAAAAAATAGTAGCAAGATGCCAGGTTAGGACTGCAGGGTGAGTATGGAAGGACTGAAATGGATTTTTTAGCCAGCAACACTATCATAGTTATGAATGAATGGTTTGGTGCATTATCGTGGTATTCGAGACGAGGAACTGAAGAAAAAAGATGCAAAAAACACTCATATGAATGCGGTTACAACGCAACTAATAAGGGTTCTTCCATATATCTGAGATTCACACCTAAGTGACCCTGAACGCCCCCCATCCACCTATTTAACCCAAAGAGACATGTTATTTCATTCTCAATATTTTCCGGATAGATCTCGTATATTGTAAGTCGAAAGTCTTAAGACTTTGTTTTTGACGTAGATTGTAAACTTCAAATTATACAGATTTTATAGCAAAAATTTTAATACGCTAGCACATTAGATATTTTCTTTGTCATATAAAGTATCAAGTGTTTAATTTTCGAGCAAATGAAATAACCGTCTTGAGATCTTGAACAGCCTGATTTTCGAAAAATCAAATAATACTCGTTTTTTCACTTTACCAACAATTGGACTTTACCAACGTATCTATACCTAATACTGCATATAAATAAAATTCGCACATACCACCAGCATCTTATTACTTCAACCCATAGTTGTGTCTCTTTTCATCTCGATTCGAGCACCGGGCTATAACAAAAATATCTTAACCCGGCAGCCTACAACTACGTCTATAGACTGTAGATGGAAAAAGAAGCGGATACCGGAATGGAAAAACGGTTTGCCCAGAGTCACGTAGGGTAATAGAGGGAACTGGCCGGTCCTTCTTATCACGTAGTGGACCAGGCGTTATCACGAGGTTGTTTCTGCATTCACGAAAGAGGAATATAGTAAACAGAGCCGACAGGCAAAAGCGAAGCAAGCAGTGACACGTGGGGCGTCGTGACAAGGCGATACGAAGGAGATGTAGGGTTCGTAAAGCGGGTTCGTAGGCAAGGGTTCGTAAAGCAAACGAGTCAACTTATCGCCCAGTCCATCTGTATTCACGACATTTCTGGCTTATCTTTCGCGTTTTCTGGGTCTTCCTTAAACGGACACTTGTATACTGCTACGTGAAGATGCGGTACGTTCCTGTTTCTCTATCCTTTCCCGCCTGTTCTTCCCTCAGGAGATCACTTTCCGACTCTGCTATTCGGCCATACTGCCACTCCATCACATCAGCATTTCTGTTTTACACTCTATCGCTCCGTCACATCTCTCTCACGACTCTTTATCTTTTTAGCCTCCATCTTTTATCTTCTACTTTCTTTCTCTTTTTGATGCATCCATCTACACTTTCATCTCTTTTACTCACGCCGTATAGTTCTCGCTCCCGGACCGGTTATCCCGCGTGTACACGGAGAGAAAGAATGAAGAAAAACGAGCACGAGGCGGCAATGGAAAGTCTTGCCACTCATCCACGGCTAATCCTCCTTTTCTCTTGAAAGTCATCGTTACTCTGAATCTTCTCCCGTGGATCCCGATTACCGGCGAACGCGACTGGATTAAGCTCAATCCTTCGACCGGGCCACCTCTTCCGGTTCGAAACGATAGTGAAATACATGGGCCTTGATCGGTCAGAGTATTCGATAGGCGATTTTTATTATACTGTCGATTACTGGTTCGATTTTGTCGAAGAAGGTCAAACCATATATTTTATAATTCTACTAAGAATTCTTCTAAGAATTTATCGTGTATGATATCCACGATATTGCGAGGAAAATTTTTGCCAAAATGGTAACCGAGATATTGTGAAATTCGTGTGCTAGCTTCATTTATAAAGTCGAAAGTATATTTGTACGGTGGTTGGTTGGAGAAAAGTAATCGTTTTGGCAGTAATTCAAATCCGAGTAAAGTAGGTACACGAAGCTAAATTCCTGATCTTCTTTATCTGTGTCGTCTGCCATTTTAGGCTCGCAGTTATTTAGAACGTGTTAAACTTAGTTGCAAGTAATTTAAGGATACAAAAATGTACAAAGTGCACAAAATGTACAAAAATATATATAAAATATCGAAATAATCGTTGGAACATTGAACGGACGAAACAAATTTTTTCTTAGGCGTGGTCACAAAAATTTAAATTTACATAAGCGTTCGTAAAGGATGAAGATTATTAAAATTAATTTACGTTTTTCTTATATCACGATACGTTCTCAATTTACTCTAATGACTGAAATATGCGGGAAATTTAAAAGACGGTATCTCCACTCGATAAATTGGTGGAAACATTCGTAAATATTGCAATGAGAAGAATTAGGTCAAAACGCGTCTTTATCTAAGAAAACGGAGCTAAGTTACCCAGAGAAAAAACGAATTAGTCCCTGGTTGGAGCGTTCTCAGAACACTACAAGGATATTCCGCAACTTATGTAGGACAGACTGGAATATTCAGTAGCGGCTGACGAGGAGTTTATTAGAGGTATACAGGGCGCGCAAGCGCCAGCATCCTGCTTTATGGAGCTAAGGATTACGGAGGATTACTAGGTGGATATAATCGCTTATGTTCTTCCCGGTCTTTCCGGTCGCTAAGCCACCGGTTACGACCGAGTCTCGCGAGCTTTTTTAAATTTTCGTCTCCGATAATTCGTGATGAAACTTTCAACCGGTATGCAGTTCCTGCGAATGATCGATAATGCGAGAATTTTGATTCATGAAATTCTTCGAATACTCGGGCAGAATACTGATTCATGGAAGTTTTATAATTCGATAACTGCTTCTGCTTTAATATGCAGCGCTGCGTTGGGAATTTTAAGAAGAAGAAGACGAAGAAGAATTGGGATTAATAAATAGAAGACAATATTAGAGATAAAATGTAGATAAAGCTAGAACGTGCGATTTTTCATGAAAGTATTATTTTATATAAATAAAGAAAATAACGTTCTCGACTCACAACAAGTTACACACCATTCTTTACTTGCTTCAACTATCGATTGAAAACTCGCATCTTGCAAAATTTTATACAAATAGAAAAAACCATTTTAAAAAGTGTAAACGACATTAAAGCCACGATACTCTCCTGCGATCTACTAAGAACCTTTTGGCAGAACAAGTTTGCACTCAAATGCCTTAAGAAAACGCAAACTCGGTCTGAAAATGCAGACTAACGTGTATGTTACCACGTGCAAAACCAGAAACAGGAAACAAGGAAACGCATCGATAAAGTGTTCGAATCGAATTTAGGTTCAAACTGGACCACGATGTCGATCAATTTAGCACTTGGCGAAATCTTCATCCGGTTTAAAAGGGTCCAGAACGAGGTGCGCTCAAGGGACCGCGTCCATCCCGACACTTCCCGTCTGCACTTCGCGTCGATAGAAGTGGAACACGGTGTCCCACTTTCGCGATCGAACGCTCTCTCAGGAGCTGCCAGGTGGAATTGCCTCTGCGAGAGGAATTCCGCGATTAGACGTTTACAGGCTTCGTCGACCGCTTTCGATCCCACGTCGATTCGATCTTTTTTGCTGGTTTGCTGACGACGCGGAGGGCCGGGCTTAAAGAGAGTCGTGCAGGCGATTTCTTTGTTCTTCTCTCTCGTTTTCACGTGGAGAGCGAGAGCGGCGGCTAGTCGAGCAGCCCGACGGCAACGACGGGGAAAATAAAAGACGAACAAGAGAGCTAGTGTACCCTGCTCGCGCATCCAGACCTCCCGTAAGCGGCAGGCACTCCGAGAGCCGGTCTGACCGGTACTTCGACGACCATTGTCGAATGTGGCCACGGGCGAACGTCTTCTCGCGCGAACGGTCCTCCAGAACTGTAAATTCTCGCCGCGGTTACGTGCTGGCTTTGATTCTTCGTGCGCCGTCAAAGGCTTCGTTTACATGGTTCAAGCAGAAATTTAACCGAGAAAAGTATAATACTTGAATCTTCATGATACTTCAAAATAATGTCGCACTTCAAAATAATGTTTTTGGGTTTAGATGCCAGATTAAACGTAATGGTTAAATTTCCGATTTTTATTTTATTTCTATTATTTTCTATATTTTTACACTGTTTGTTTGATTTTTAAATAAAGTTATTGGATGAATCGATTAACGTTGATCTTTATGTAGAATATGATTGTTATTGATACTAAAATGGAAGAGATAATTTATATTGCGATTCTGAAATTGAAGTCGAAGAATATATACTGCTTATTTTTACGCGTTTGAAAGAGCACATTTTTTTAAAGAATTTATTTTGACAATTACTGTAAATATGAGGTTTCGGTTGGATGTATTATATACGGTATCCCCGATTGCGAACACACTCATGATAATTTCGTAACAATTATTCAAGTTTTAAATATTAGTACTCACGTACACATCAGGGCTCAATCAGGCTGAGTACAAGCAAAATGCAAATTTCTCAGCTTACCTGAAACAAAAAGACAAATACGTAAATAAAAATGATCGCGCAGTTTCGTTAATTTGTAATACTTTAAATATGTCCATTCTTCTGATTTGCATTACGATATTACGAAAAACAGGTTTAGCGCGAGAAAGATTTAATTTTTTTACACGTAGCCTCATTAACACGTTTATCGCATCAATAAATATTGAGCGCCTGTAACATTCTTATATTATAACACGTTTCTACAGATATGTCTCGATTCATTATGCAACGCAACTTCCCATAACTTATTCATAATACGTCATAAACGTTCGCAGCTCGAGCTGATAATTTATATACAGATACCGAATTCCAAGGAACCAAAGACACTTGTAAATTTTACCAAGAATTATGGTGGGCCCGCCATTAATGAGCACATCCCATTTGCATTTTATTACGTGATACAAATTTCATGATCAGTATAAAATGAAAGATGTGTTTCGGAAGGCGGCGGCTTTTGATTAAGACATTACTCGAAAATTGGCCGGTTTCGTTGGACGAATGGCAACTAACGATGGGAAAAGGGTAAGAGGGATAACTGGTTTTGTCACTTTGTTAGACGATCGTCATCAGGAATGTGTTATTTCAAGCACAGACCGGTTACAGCTCGATATCTTTATTCGCCTGTCCTTTCGATGATGTCGTATCCTTTTTTTTTTCTCGTGATCGTGGTACTAATTTTAATTTCCGATTGCGCTGTATTAATTAATAATGACTTGAAGTGTGTCAAAGCGATAAATATCAAGTGTGAAATACACTGAGAAGCATCCGGTCAAGCGTCTATTAAATATCCCCCTCCTTTATTAATCGCGTTTTAAAACTTTCTAATATCGCAATAGAACTGTTCGCCAGAGGCGGTGACCAAACGACGGTGCTTTACGACTTCGAAACAAATTAAACGGCTATCGCCTCTAACTAAAATAAACCAAGGATTAACGATAATGCAATTTCGTCGTAAAATCCTGTACTCGTTCCCTCTGCATTCCCGCGTTTCGAGAAAACGATCGAGCAACGTGAAATTCAGCAACTGGAGCGAGCGCATCGATTTTCCAGTGAATAGAGAAGAGAATCCCCTATGCATTCCCTATCCTGATCTCTCGAAAATTACGATTCACTCTGATCCACGACGATAATGTCAGTCTCCTATCATGGCACCATCATCGATAGTATTTTTTCCCTAACGGGTCAATCGTCTGAAAGAAGCTCCATCTCGAAAAGTGCACCGGTTCAGTATGGTGTACGTGCTGCATATATTTCTTCATTCTTGTACAGGCTATCTATTCGGGATCGTTTTCCAGCTGATAAATAAACCAATCGACTAGATCATCCATTCCGGTTGGCATTCCATGTGCTCGCGATTGGTACTTGCATTATAAAGAACCGCGGTCACGGCAGTCACCGGTTAGCAGATTCTCTTCGTGCATTATCGAGTACCATCAGGGAACGTTGCTAGGTTAAAAATGAAACGAATGTGAAGGTTAGAAACGCGGAAATGAAGCAAAAGAGCCACTGTCGTTGATAAAACGTTGGCAACGGGCAACGAAGAGAAAGACACAGGTTAAAGTTGCGTCCTCGTTCAAGTAACAATGAAGAACTTTTTGTTACCTGTTGTTTCTGGGTCGTTCGAACGGTAACTAACAAACATCGATTCGTAAGAAACATTCTGTCCGCGCTGAAACAATGTAATCAGAGGTACATTTGGGTTTTGTTTCGGTTTCAAAGCGACATTCGTTCCTAACAATAAGTCATCCACACGAAAATGCATTGTGGAACAATCGACAAACTGTACGCGCTAAACGAACGCTGTTTCTTCCTTGCGACGTGTTGCTTTGTGTTTCTTATTTTTCTTCGATCTTCGTCGTTGTAAATAGCAAACAAGCAACAACTTCTGTTACCGACAACAGAAACGTAAAGAAACGTGGAACAATCAACGAATTTGTCAAGACACATGGAACATCAACAAAAAGTTGCTCGTCGTTGCTTCAGTAAGGTTCCAGCTTAACTTAACAAAATCAATTATTCGATCGAACTGTTCGTCGATGCATTCGGGTAGATTTTCCAGCGACTTTCAAACCCATTCCTGGTTCCTCGCTGGTGGACAACGATAAATCACAACGTTCGCAAATCGTTTAAGCGACAGTCACGAAGGTAAAGGCTATAACTCGGAAGTCAACGATTCTGAGCGGAGGATAGAATGAGGAAAACGAATCGAGAGGTGTCATTTGACAACGACGATGTCCGCCTCCTTGGCTTCCATGTCATAGAATCGATAGCGAGAAAAACGTATACCGATACTTCGATTACACTTACACGGCGGAACGTGCATTTGAAATTCATGGTTCTTCCCCATCTCTGTACTGTACTTCTTTCGTGAATACGATCGATAGCCGTAATCGAGTTAACGATTGCAGGTTACATCAGTCAATGTTGAAAATACCGTCGAGTTTTTTGTAACGGTAGCATAAATGATAGAATCCTGCACGGAAAGAGATGAGAATGTGATTGACCGAGTTGCTTGGATATTCCAAACCGGTTGTTAGAATTTACATTGGACGTTGCACAAAGCGATCGGCAGTGATCCAAGTTTTGTAAAAAGATACGCGAAGACGATAACAAGACGCTTTTTGGTGAATTTTTCTCTTAGACAGCGAATCGATTGTAAATTGACAATGTTTTTAAACATTCAACTTTCAAGGAGATGCTTAATATCTACATGTTTCTCACGCTATTCTAAATTTTATATTGTATTTCTATTTAATTTACTATCTGCCGTAAATATAGTTTCACACAATGAACATTTGAACAGAATCATATAAAATTCTAACAATAAATCCTATCACACGGCACATGATCCTTTCAAAGGAAGTCAAATCCATCAATTTTGGCTACTTTTTATAAAGTTATAAATTTTACATTATCCAGCTACATAATTAAAATTCAACATCTCGAAAGGAAATCTTACTTTTAAAGCTTTAAGCTGTGTAATTGCTATTCCCTTATATATTTTAACGTATAAAGTTAAATTACATTATGATACCTAAGCGACTCTTATAACGATACTAAATCAATACAACGTAAATGCACGAATATTCCTCCTTGCCTCCTTACATGTAAAATAACTAATCTAACTTCCATCTATGTTATCTACAATATCTGCGTGTCGCACAGACTGCCGCACATAATCATAAAATTAAACGATCGATCATTAAACATTCCGTCACAATGAACAATCGATTACCTAACAACGCAGGGACGGTAATCGAGCGATGATCGTTCGATCGAGTCTGAAAGAGCTTGTCAGCGTCGCGTCGGTTGTCGACGAGGTCGAAGGAAGGAAAGACGAGAGGTCGGCAATTTCGCCGCGCAAGAACGCAATTACGGATCAGCCGGCGAAACGTAGCGCGCAATCGAGGGTTGCGGCGTACCGGTTGCCACGTTGCGTCGCGCCGACCTCGTGCCACGCCGGAGCAATTTTAAGCGCGCGTCTCTTTTCGCCGGCTAGCAGACGACGCGCGGCTGACTCCGTCGTCGACGCCAGCGGTGGGAGGATTTAATTAAGGCGTTAATTGGAAAATGGCGAGGCTTAATCGGCCCCCATTTCCTCCCCGTGAAAAGCTACGACGATAACGACCAACTTTCCACCCGCAACTTCTGACCTTTGCCGTTTCCCTCTCCACGAGACCAGTGCTATCTTTGCGACTTTGGTCACGCCGCTGCTTCCGCACAGAATTGCGAACATGCACCGATAGCGAATCCCATATGACGTGATCGTGGAATCAGGAATCACTGATGATTTGGTTCGATGTAGGTGTTAGAAGAAAAACGTTCGTGGAATATGTGGGAGATGATATTCGAAGAGTGGAAATCAAAAAGGCTGTATGCGCCATTATTCAAAAGAATTTTTCTTCGTTAAAAAGGTCGTTTGTATGAAGATCAATATCAGTAAATATGGAGCGAAGTATTATCACAGTAATTCGCACATGTTACATCGTATACGATACATTGCGTATATTATACAATTTGATAATTCATAATTTCCTATCGAACTTGTAATATTTCAGTAGTTTAATTATTAAGCTGTGATATAACAACGTATTATAATATATGAGATATAATAACATACACAATTCTACAATATTGGTAGTATTAATATTTAATAAATCTATAATTAACTGGTTTATAGGAAAATTAGTAATATTACACAATATCTATTTACTCTAATAATAGAGGTAGAAAATGTGTTTCATAGAAAGCAAAAATTTTTCCATTCTGTTACGTCCTATCTCCTTTCAAAATTTTAATCGTTAAGTTCTTGCTGTAGAAAGATATGGAAGACAATAATTAATATCTTATACGTACTCTTCTTATTATATTATCGTGCGTTTACACTGCATCAAAGTGAAGTACTAGAAGAAATTTGAGGCGGTTTGAAGCGTTAGAAAAAGCTCCAAATATGAAATGGCGCTCTAAGATGGAATATTCTGATTAGAACGCGATTTCGTTGTCCAAGCGACGACTGCCTCTAGCAGATCGGTAAATCGCGAGTTTTTTCCCACCCGAAACGCAATTCAACCTTTCAACGCTAGTATTTTCCACGATCGTCGACGTCTATGCTTTTGCCGAATCGAGCGCGCGCGCGCGCCTTTTAATCCTACTCGACTTCCTTCCCCAAGGTCGTAACCCTTGCAGGCCCTTATCTCAGTCACCCTCGTTTTCTATATCTCTCTGTCCCCTTTCATCACAGCACCTCTGAACGAACAGTCTGGCTGGCTCAGCTTGCGAATTTTTTTATCTTATTTCCTGCCAGCGAACGTAACTGATACACCAGGATCCCAGTGTATTAGGGGCTAAAGTTAACTCCCGATGTTCGTTGATTTTTGTCCTCTTTCCTTTTATTTATTTATTCGAAGTGAAAGCATTAATACGCGAATATATATGTATATGGAGAGGGCTGGATATTTTAAGATTATCTAAATTGGTTCATGTTGGGATCCGTTTACTGATTTACCAAGCAACGATGAAATAATTTTTAAAACTTTCAAGGCGAATTTTGTGAAGGGTAGATATAGCAGTTTGATAATGATATTTCGAGAAAATGTTATTGAAAATCTTTATTACTCTGGCTCTATAGAAACAAACACACTCCTCGATTGCTATGATACTCTAACAATAAAAATTTTTCATTAAATACCATTATGTTGCACGAAGATAGTCAATATTGTCTAAATATTGGAAGAAGTTTTGAAAAAAAGATATAATTTTCTAAATCTTTCTTTGAAAATCGTTTTGTCTTTATATGAATATAAATCATCCTACGAAAAAAGAAACGACCATTTTAAACAGAGATTCAGAACTTTAGCTTGTCTCTGTATCCTACGATATATCGAAACAAAATACCCACATAACCTTTCGCAAACCAAAAAAAAAAAAAACAATTGCACAATACCCATATAGTTTTTCCCAAACCTAACCCTCGTATAATCGACTGACGTTTCTCACCCTCTGCACAGTGAATCGTTCTCGCCAGATTGCGTCGCCGAGAACAAGATATCATATTCCATCTGTATGAGCGGTGATCAGCGTCGCGACGCTAGGGATATTCTATTTTTGGGTGCGAGGATCACCGGAGGGTTGTCCTTTCTTATCTCCGATTGATAGGGTTTTCGTCGACAAAAAAGCTCGCGACCCCGACATACAGTGGCGGGCACGGATATCGTAGCTCTCGATAGCGTCGCTCGGTGATTGATACACGCGTGTTGAACACGCCGTGTGATTGATGCTACCAATCGACGTCAATACGCTGTCGAGTTATCTCTTTTTGGCATCGTACATCAAACGCTGATCTACTTAGCTGGCGACCGTACTGCAGAATCGAAAGAATCGCGGATGCTTCCTCGTCGTGTTAAATCGCGGCTCGTTCTCTTGCCCTGACAGGCTTGGCCGTCGTTTAATTTATCGCGAAAATTTCGGGTGAGACACGACGTGCATGTTCGCGGTTATGATACATATCGTCGCGTCGTTGAGAAATTCCGAAAATGACATAGGATGGCCATCTGTTTACTGCTGAGTCTAGATGCAACAAAGTTGATCAGGCGAATTCCGTGTGGAGGAGCATGATAGGAGAATCGTAAAGGGGGGCATGATTTTTTATGGGAAATATTACATGTCGTGCGAAATATCGCAACTTTTGCAACTTTTGACGTGATACGTTGTGCTAAAAAACATAGGCGACTGAGAAAATTGTCTATGGATGGGCCAGATACTGGTGAGTTACCAGTGTTTAGGTTTCTGTTTATACTTGCATTACATATTTATAGAATGTAAAAATTAATTTAAAATTTTGTACATATCGTACGAGATGAAACAGAAATTGAAGGTTCATAGATGTAGCTGATAGTTGATCGGGCAATTCCGTTGCGTATCTAAGATTTTATGCCAAATTTAGTTCAATGATAAATTGAACTCGAGGATTGAATTACATTGAAGAATTTGTATGAAAAATAGTCAAAATGTAATAGCCAAAATTCGATATAGATCTTCAACTTCTTCCCTAACTCGACGTCTTTCAACTTAATGAAATCAGATTCATCGACATTTACATTTGATCCACGTTTCTCAGTAACTTCGTAGGTATTATATCTAAGTTGGAAGCGTTAGAAGTTAGAGTATTAATTAACAATCCTAACACGTACAGCATAGTCTATAGCATCACCGCGATAGAGTCGAATTCATTCACGTCCAGACATCTGTCTCACTAACTTTAACTTTGCTCGCTATTTCTGATTCGCGAGTAGCATAAAGTATTCAGCAAGAGAGTTTATGAATTCAAATTCATAAGTTAATGAGTAGTTCGAGACATAATCGGATATACGTAAATTCGTACATAATTTTGACATTATATTATCATACAAACATCTTGATTATACCGTTGAAATATTTTATAGATAAAAATATTATGAAATTAGAAAACGCTAAAAAAGAGATTAGCAGTTTGTGAACTAAAACGCACGAGTGCACGCGACAAAGTTATTAAATAACACGTTTGGTAATCAGGTAATGTAAATAGTAATTACGATCGCGTAAATAATATGTTTCAACAGGAAGAAGTTTATCTTCGTCATTACTTGGTCGAAAACCGCTACGACCATTCCTTTTCCTATACATTTGCTTTTATATTTCGCTTTCGATATTACGTTCCATCAAGCTAAGTGCTTTGTTCAGCAATGTTATGTATCAAGATCGCAATCAATTAGCGTCTAACAAATAAAGTCTTGGTTTAATAAATTCAACAAGAATTTGAAGAAAATTCATGCTAATGCAAATTGAGATTCTTCTCCTTTTTTATTTTCGTTTCTTCTAAAAATACAATGCTAAAACGATGAGATTATAATTTCTATTCGCACTTCTCACGTTAAATAAATGCGTTGTTTATGCGTTAACAGGAAATGTTCATGTGCAGATGTGTACAAGGACATAGATACATAATATACAAAAATGTACAAGTAACTCAAATTAAAGTAGTTATTTATAAGATGAAACAAGTCTGTACTTAAGTATCGTTCCTTTATCTATGTTGATAAAAATTCAAACTTGCATAGAATTATTCAATTTACGAATAAATAATCAACGCATTGACATCTTCGATAAGATGTAAAAAGTTCTCACTCACCATTTTTCCATAAACCAATGAATCCTGTCAATCAATCGCTTAAACAGTTAGTTGGATAAACACACATACGCTTGCAGTTCTCCAATTTTCTTTCGAGTCGTTCCCACAGGATCTCGAGCCGAATTTTGTGGAACACACACGTACCACCTCGTATCTTCGTTCAGATGCATTTAATTGCCAATTATAATCTCTATTAATTAGCAGAGTCTCGAAATGGAAGTGGCCCGCCTATTAACGAGGGCCCGTGCCCAATGCCCGGGGACTTGGCCGTTTACGCGGCTGGCTACGCAATAATTCGGCCTTGCCCGCAGCCGGTTTATCGCAACACGGCTATTTTCGCGATAAAGCTCCTTGCCTTCCTTCGTAATTGCTTCGTCGCTGCTGTAACAGCTGCGCTTCCAAAGCAACGAGAATCAACTTAGGAGCGACACCCCTTCTAAACTTTGTCCCTTTTTCGTATTAAAGCCTTTGATAAACGTCTTTCTTTACTTCGCCACATTTGCAAGTAATTTTTCTCTCATTTCGACTAATTATGATTGCATACGATATTATCGATTAATAAACGCGTTAGCAGATGATTGTTTCATTTACTCGATAATTAACTCTACGAATTTTGTGGAGGCCAACATTATCGCTGATAAACTGATTTCGGGGCTGCATATTTAATTTGGTTAATGTCGACAGTAGTCGATGATAGTTCTCGTTGATAAACATTTTTGAAAAGTTTCGTTAGTAATTAAACCTTGCTTCATGATAAAATGAATTGATAGTATCTTGAAGAGATAGTGGGTACACTAGAGGAGGGCTGTAATCGTTAATCTTAGTTTTATATTAAGAATCTTAATTAAAGATCTCGGATTAACGTATTTAATAAATGTCGTTAGATAATATCCTTGGAGTAAAATTAATGAAATTTATAAATTACTTAATGAATTATTTCAAATTGTACCTTCTATTCGTAATATATAAATAAAAATATTCAACACCATTATGTCCAATATTTTAAAACACGCGAACACGTTAACAGTTGCTATTATAATATTCAAATATTACGATCCACAATAATCCAGTTCCTTTTTGAGATACTTAAACAGCTATCACTTGGCAAATTTCAATTTCTGTCCAACGTCATGTACATAATCTTGTTTACACGTTCAACGTTGACACGCCACTTTATAATTCGATATATCAAAAGCGCCAAAGGTTTCAACATCGTTATTTTTCATCGTTGAAACAATCTTCAAGTTGAAAACTTCAATGATAAAATTCGATAATTTGCACGAATGAATCGCTGGAGTTATTAGCACCGCGTTTACTAAACGCGATCATGACGCGTGTTCCCGCGTATTTCGTTTCCTGACGTATTATCGCGCGACTTTAAATCACCTATGTAACAGTCGGCAAATTACGTAGCGAAAGAGTAATTTACCCGACTAACGCACGGCTTGATGCCGATTAATCATCGTGAGAAGTTCGAACGTGTCTCTTGCTTGATCCACCGACGAACAAATAATTCCTCGAAAATCCAAGTTTCATCCAATGCAGAGTGAATAAGTTGCGACATGGCAATCACTTGATTACATATTTGAATCCATAGGTTTATGCAGTGATTACGAAAATGTATATTTTTATAGACGCAATTAAAGAAATAAATAGAAAATTTGTTTCACCCTATAAATATGCTTTGACATTACATTTTCATATATTATGAGCAGTCTATGCATTTTTGCATGTTTAAATTTCCCGTAAATACATCAATGTTGCCTGCAGTCTATAATATTACCATTGAGAAGATCGAGTTATTTCGTATTTGTGACTAACATTAACCTGTTAACTCGATTATCCATCAATCAGAAACTTCCTTAGTGATGCAATTACAAATTACTGAGGATAATTCAATTTCGATTAGGTAGATTTTAGTTTTAGTAACTGTGGATACGGTAAAATGTATGTTTAACAGAAATTGTACGACACATAAAGAAATAAGACAAGGAAATAATTATATAAGAGTTTTCTCTATTCAACAGATTACATGAAAATACGTATCCTCGTGCTGTGGGAATTTCTTATTTTTGAAACTTGAAAGTTCCGAGAATTATATGAAAGGCTTTTGATACAGTTAAAAAATACACGAAAGGTAAATAAGATAAAATTAACATTCTGAATGATAATATATCTACATCTTAAGATCTTAAGAATCTGTTTCTTTGATTTATTCACAAATCGCGCGTTCTTGGAGCTCCTTTCCATCGATTTACCCCGGATAAAGGATAATGTTCATTGGAATCGGCCGATAGTTGAATTATCAAAGGAAAAGGCCGAGTGAAAGACAAATGTTTCACCCTTTCCATTTGAATCTGCTCGCCGTCGAAGATTTCAACCGGCGATTTCAGACAAAAGGGGCAACGCGATCGCCACTCTGGAAACGGTCGGTAACAGAACCTTTCACGAATTTTCACAAGCGATTGATCGTTTTTATAATACGTAATCATATGGAATGCGAGGGCTTCTGGTCGTCGATGAAGCAGAACGGGGTTCGTTATCGATTCGTCTCGTCTGATGCACGCCAACACTTTAACGCCGCTAAAAGCGTCCCTATAAAATGCTTTAGAATATTTTCACAGAGATTGGAACACTTTCTACTCTAAGTAGACAGATGCTCAATTTGTTTACCGTGCTGTGATACCTAATGTATGACATCTAATAGAATTTATTGTAACAAATTAGTAAAAAGATATACGCATAATATACATACAATATATAATTTTAGCGTAATTTACAAGTTCATCTGTCATGCTTTTAAAATTAATCGTATTCATATTTGCTCGATAATAAACTCCATAGATAATATTTAAATTAAACGTTCTCGTTCACACATCATCAGGAGAAAAAACGTCGTCACAGAAAATCCTATAAAACGTTGAACGTTGCTCAGAGTTTCTGTAACCATGTTAATTTTGATATGCGGTGCGATGTAATTGGTTTCAATTGCCCTCGTTTTTCTGCAAAACGTGTATTTATGACAGCTCTACGATCGCAGCGGTAAACGCAAATAACAAGCCCGTAGTAAGCTGGCAGCGTTCTAGAAAAACGATCGCCGTTATCGGTGGCACGTATCGGGAGAAATCCTTAATTGCACGTTTCAATTCGTTCGATCCTTCACGGCGCGGTTCAATTTACATACACTTTCCTCGTTAACACGCTGCAAAATGAAACGAAGCGACGAGTGTTTTCCTCTCGAGCGAACAATAAAACAGCGGACGAAGCAGAGAGAGAAGGAGAGAGAGAGTGTGTTCGTTTTCCATAGGAAACGAGCCCTCTGCAGAATATTCCCTGACGAAAATCCCGGCTTTGCTTCGACAGTAAATTATTTAAACTCGTTGAGAAAGGACGTTAAGTCTGTATGCTTCCTCTTTTTCTCGGTCTTTTTGTTTATGCGTCCCAGTTTTCGCAAGCGGCGAAAGGCGTCAAACGAAGGCAAAGAAGCTTTTCTGCTCCGTTAAATATATATTCGACGGTTAAAATCGACGTGTACGAGGCATCTTTGCGTTTGCTTCCTCGATGAAAGCGGCCCGAGAAAACTATGTTCCTGCGGCGAAACGACGGAATTACCCGGCCCCCGCGAACGTTGAAATTAATACGCTCGTATCGGAACGAGAAGTATCGCGTTCTGCATAATTAGATAATAAAATTGAAGTACGCACGCGTCGAGCGTCCAGAGATGAATACGTAACGCTGTAACGCGCGCGCGACCAAATTTTCCAGCGATAAAAGCGAACCGCGAAGCATCGACTTTCAAAGGCAAATTGAGCTTTGTACGCCGGTGCTCGATGAATCGGGGCACCCAGCCTGGAAAAACAACGCGTTCTTGCGCTCTAACGAGATTTCTCGTTCGCAGTTTCATCGCTGTTCACCTGTACGATTTTAAACATCGATCACCGACGGGCTCGTTCGAGCTTTCTTAACGCGGCCATTTTCAAATTTCAATTTCGATCGAGTTCGTACATAATTGATTCCGATATTGGCGATATACTATACACGCGTTGGTTCGCGATGTAAATGCAATTTTGAAAGTGATGAAAAACTTTCAACGATCGGTTGAGAAAATGTTAACGATAAATGAAATTGTTTAACACGATTAAAAATATAAAATATTCTCAATACGATACATTATACTATTATCAAACGACTGATCTTTAACTGGGTTACATCTTAATTCTTAGAACAATGAAGGAGAATATCGTTCAATGAAATTGTCTTGTACGTCTCCGACCAGTATCGTTAAATGAGATCATCCTGTATGTCACAGGCACATGTTTCACGTTATAGATTCTGTATATTCCAAAAACACGATTCACACACGAAAGACATGCAAAACTTCCAAGCGAAACGTTCTCTATAAAAGTCGATGTACAATCGACCAACCAAACGAAATCATCTTTCATCGATGACAGTTTCATCGAACAGGAAATTTTCGATCGCTTTGTGCCCACGCCGAACGCCAAAAGAGAAAGCTTGCCATGTGAAAACTAACCGGACGGACATGTATTTAAAATAAAAATGAAAAAAAAAGAGGCGGCGTAGAGAGCAAGGTAGGGGCAAAAATCGGAAAAAAACAAACGCAAATCTCACGATTTGTAGCGTGGCCGGTCCTGCAAAAGGGTACACGCTGATCCTACAAACCCCGTGTTTATCGACACCGGACAGCAGGCGGACAGCGCGTAAGCGTTGTATAAAATGGAACACTATCAATTCGGGTATCAAGCGGCGCGATTGGCGATGGTAGTGCAAATATTTAATTACACGGCGTGTGGAGCCGCATCGTCGGCCGACGCCTCCGCCAGGCCCGTCGCAAATAACCGGCCATTCATCTCTGCATCGCGTCCTCCAGCCAAGTACTCGCGTATAATCGCGTATCGAATATGCGAGTTTGCTCTCTCGTGTATCGAGTACCTAGTCGCCGAGATTTCCAACCACGAAATTACATGGATTCTATAAGATCTGAACCGAGCGTGGTTATTCAACCGGAACGGTTCCAGTACTGCTGACTGGAAGCGTGAAGAATCTTGTATGTAATGTATAGTGATATTAGAGAAAGTGGTAATTAAATTCGATAGAGTAACTAGCTACACGACTTTTACGGTTTTGTTGATAGATTAATTGCAACTATAATTGTTAAATCAGTTAAATTGATGGGTTTCAGATTTCTTGCTTTTGTAATTACATACAAGTAAGTATGTACTTAAAACTGTAAAGCGCTTTCGACGAGAGTAATGGGATTTTTACTCAAACAGAAGTATAATTACGTATGTTCAATTTTTTACATTTACCATTTTAGAATATTTAGGCACATTTTATAATCCAGTAGTTCTAGCATTGAGAGCTTAACAGGATATTAATCCAAATGTAATAACATTTACTTTGTGACGTAGAAGTATTATATCTTATGACATATGCAGAACTAAATATATTCTTCTAGGTATATCATGGTTTCTACGGTGTAGTGATTATAATATGAGAATTGAAAATGATACAGAAATTTGTATAACGTGAAGTTTTTCCCCTGTACAATATTAATATAACAAAAAAATCTATGTATTCACGAAATAAAGAATTCACGACTGAATAACGACTCTACATAAGATACATATGATATTCGTAAACTTATAAGAAATATAAATAATTCAGAATTGATGATCTCCAATACAGATTGTTTTAGATGAATGGCACATATACAGAAGTCACGAGATTCGTAAACCTCGAAACCAACAACTGTTGGTTCGATAAACTTCTAACAGACAATTGTGAATCCACTCGTCTCAATACAGGTAAATCTAGTTCGATTCGGCTTGATATAGAAGACCACGGGCTCCATCAAATCCTATACAGACGACCCCAGAAGTACCCGTCAGATAGACATAAGCTTGGTTCCCATCAGTTTGACAAAGACAACACCGGTTGCATGCAGCGTGATACAGACGACCACGAATCTATTGGACTCGGTACGGACGACCTCCGAACAATTCACTCCGATACAGACAATTCCATATCCATTCGACTCAACAAAAATGGTATCGCGTCTATAGATTGCGATACAGACAGCTTCCGAATGTCGAACTCGATGGTTTCGTATTCATTACTTTTGATATAGATCTGCTTATGTTGTTCAAATTTAATCAGAATATTGCGAGACCTTAGATACTCAAAAGATGTTTGTGTATAGTACTATACATACATCAGATTGAAAATTCTAGGCATAATCTTCGATATTCTTGAAAGCTTTATCGATATTAGATTCTGAACTCTCGAAATTGCATCAGAATTGTGAATAATTATTTTTAGAATTATTGGAATTTTTGAACACTCCGATTGCTTTCATTGTTCCTTATCTAATCTCCAAGTCTATTCCTGGAACTTGAACTAAAATCTACTAGTACGTAGTAAATCTATTAGTGGGTAGCTATAACTTCTTCTATTTTAGGATTCTACTAGAACAAATGGATCTTTGAAATCTACGAACGTACAATGTGTCGGTTGAAGGTAAAATAGAACTTCATCTAGGAATAATATCGACGCAGAGTTTACAAAATTATGGATAAAAAATTACTGCGTCAAAATTCAAGTATTCTAAAAACAATCCGCATTTCTCACAATAAGTTTATCGAATGAAATAGTTTGCAGAACATTATGTGAATGACAACTGACAAATCCAAAAGTACTGTTCGAACCGAAACTGTTGAGAGGTAAAATTTCGAGACATTATTGTTCCTGTCGGGTGAAGTGATCGACACGATGTTTTGTACGATTTAAAGTGGTTTCAAAACTGTGATATTTTAAGTGGAATGATAAATGGTTTGAAACAGGAAACGTACACAATAGCTGATGGTTTTGATAGCGAATCAGACTGAGATCCAAAAAGCTTTTAACACTAAATCAGATAGACTTTCCGAACAGACACACAAGAGAAAATAATAAATTTGAAAGAGTAAAAATTCTATAACTTTCAAGATATTAATATCGTCATATTTTTTCCATTGTAAGGAATTTCTAGAATATTTAGAAAAAATTCCATCAATTTTTCCAATGCTGCGTTACGAAGGTTCGCATGACAAGCAACAAAAGTTCACTATCAGCGTTTCTTGAATAATATGAATATTTATATTTATAGCGGGATGTTTTTGTTCAATCGTTATAAATATTCAGATATAAAACCTATCGAACTCAAAAAACCACCACATGACAAATGGAACAGGCTATCTTAATTAGAAATCAATACTGTATCATATACCTCCTATCATACAAAAACGCTACCAAACACTATATGTTTCAATTCAAAAATTTCAATTCATGAAGAAACCAAGTTTGTCTAACAATTTTCCCAAACCATGTGTAATATCGAATCATTTAAAAACTTCATAATGTTATTATCAACTCCTATCAAATAATGAAACGTTTGAACAAATATTATACTAACTATACTAATCGTGGACAAAAATCTTCTTTGGCAAGACAAAGTTGAGCCTCATACAAGAACAAAACTTCGAAGAATCTTCGAACGAAAATTTGAATGTTAACGGGAATGCTCAACTCTATTTGTTTCATTCACTGAATCGCGTGAGTCGCATAGTCTCATTATTTACGGTGATCTTCACAAATTTATTTAAAAGACAAATAAGAAATGAAATACTTCAGAAGCTATGTAAAAGCTATTCGAAGAGATTATCAATAAAGGCGAACTATTTTTACTACGTAGGAAAAATTCATGCTAAATCCATGAAAACTCATTCCTTTTAATATTTCGTAATTTTCATTGCGAATTTTTCCAGCATACCTAACACCTGGTGTATATAGCAACATAACACATAGTAACTTTATACATAGCAGAAAGCAAGGAGTTAGAAGCACAAAGCAGCCCAACGGTGTTCAGCAGCAGACGATAATATCTCGCGAGGGCAACATTTGCGCGAGATTATGACGAATTGTCGGAATTTCATCGTTGGCCCGCTCGGCGAACGATAACTAATAGGTTGTTGCTGCGCGCGGTCGAACGGAATTGAAATTAATGATTTAATAATGCCGGCCGATGTAATTATTTATATGAATGCACTTTGATGGAGTGCTTGTCAGCCGGAGCTGAATAATTCGCGATTGAAATGTGGTCGGGCAGCACGGTCGCATAAATTGTCGCGGAATCAACAATATATTCATCGGACCCGGGGCAGCTGTACTGTTTGCGCAATAACGTCAATATGTGCTCGCCAGTGAGAACCCTGTGTGCACAGGATTGAGCGAGACAAAAAAAAAAGCAACGAAAAGAATAAAAACCGAGGGGGGTGAAAAATAACAACGAACAAGTGTACATCGAAGATCGGTCTAAAGCTTTATTTACTAGATAAATGAGAACATTCCATGGATACTCTGTTCTCTGCACACTGAAATGTTTGCAACAAAGTTGAGCAAACATTTCAGAAAATCCTTCCGTGTCCTTCTTGTTTTCCTTATTTTTTCTCTCTTTTTGTTTTTATAGCGGTGTACCGTGTTTCGTTTTTGCGTCAAGTTATTTGCTGAAGCGGCTTGCGGAGGGAATTAACAGCTATGCTATGTTGGGATTTCGGGTGATAGATGGAAGTGTGCGAAACGTCAATTATGGATTGTCGAATTGTTTCGAATGGCAAATGATTCGATTAATCGAGAGAGCGATGACCCTGGATCGCGATACTAAACACGAGTTCGGCAGGTGATACAAATATACATGTAAAATCAAAATGCGATTCGTTGTATTTTTAACGTTAACGCAACGTTTCATTTTTTCTTTCTCTCTCTGTTAGTTTATATCATGGAATTCTATTTTGTCACATCGTTGTTTCGAAAGACAAATGCGAAATCTAGCTTCTATAATTTGATCAAATTTTAAGAGATTGAATTATTTATAGCATACTGAGAAATTGTTTTATAAATCACGAAAATAAATATTATCTCCCTGCTTTGTGTAATAAGCTTCTATAAAAGTATCCATTTTTAATATATATTCTGTACCTTGACGAAATAATGTTTGTCAACAAATATCGTTGCGCTTGTACAATTTTCATATCATTTAATTACTCGAATCTTAATTGAGTTGAAAAAAGTAAAACAGTAAAACTTGACTATAAATGTTAAGAAAAAATATTTCCGCGTAAAGAAAAAGGAATATTGCATCGTTTTTTTCATTAATATTTTTACTATAGTCTCTTCATTACTTTCAATGAAATCGCACCATTGGGTTAATTAATATCGTTGCAACCAATAAATTCACCTCAGGTCGAGTCCGATAGCTCTCGGTTGACTGATCTCAGTATAAAATCTTCGTCGAATTTGCAAGCAGTCAGCGCATCGTTGCGAACGGAGGACAGGCTTGCCTTAATTAATGAAATTAATGACCGTAACGTTGCCGGCGCGTATGCACGTCGGACATAGACTAATCTACCGCTCGGTCTACGGGTCCGTTGATCTAGTGCGAGAGAAACCTAAGGCATATCTGTAAGACGGACAATGAATAACACGCAGCCTCGATCGCTAGTTCCAGAGAGTTTACGTAACTAAGCAGAGTCCAAGCAGTTCGATCGCATTAAGTAGCGTGGATCCTAGCAACTGACGTAATAGCCACCGGAACGTTGTTACGATCAACATCGTTAGAATCGACGTCATTAGGATTCGACGTAGCGCATCTCCTGACGACTGATCAGCGATATCCTCGTTCCGATTACATTAGTTTCATCTGCTTTACATTTTCATTCGTTCGTGTTGTATTGTCACTCTTATGTTACACATCTGTTCACGGGTTCAACTGAAAATCTTATTCGTAAAATAATGCGTTTACGTGTAATTAAAAAAAAAATGATATATAGACATTCTAATAACAGAATAAAATAATAGCTGAGAACTATGAGTTGGAAGAGTTGAACGTGGAAGTGGTAAAGTACGTAGGTATTAGATGTAATCTGATGATAATACGATAACAGATTAAAAGGAGGTAAAATTCGAAACTGAATCTATCATTCCCTAAAATTGAATTGACGCTATTATTCCAGTAATAATGCATTATACCCTCGACTATGTTAGAATTGAAAGCTAATCACATCGAAAGTGCAAACTGTAGTTTTGTCAACAAGTTGATAACTCGTTACAAACTCCAATATAAATCTATAAAATTGTATCCTTGGTAAATAAATGCCTGTATACAGCCACTTATCCAATACGAGCTTCATAAACGTATTTTATTATACCTTCAGGATCAACTTTCGTCCAACCATTTCAAAGCAATAGCTGCTAAGATACGTTGCCCGAAAAGCTTCGCTATAAAAATACCAATAACTTTCAAGCGTTTCGTATCAATCGTTGCGTGGTGGAGCGAAAAAAGAAATATGTATCTGCTGTGCCGAGGACGATAAAACTGGCTGCTGGAATCGCGTGTCGAGGACGCGCCGGGATATTCTCCAGCGGGTATCAGTGGAAGATTCATGAATTCCCGGAAATACCACGACTCGCGGAACAAAATACTTGTTGACAACAACAGAAGGTTGACCAACCGACCGACAGGACGAGCCCGTAGTTCCGCAGTAACCTGGATTTGCGAAAAGATTGCACGGTCCAGCGACCCGGAAAGAACAAACGGTGTTCGGTGAACTGTGCTTCATCCGCGAGTGCCTCCCACCCACTGCACCCCTCGTGGCGCCGCTCGCCGTTCTGGTTTCTCTCTATTTCCATCGACTGCATCTCACCCTCGAGTCAAGCCTATACCTCGTCATTCTGCTTCGGTCCTCGCCCGTTCTTTTTCCTTGCTTTTCTTTTTTCTCCATTTGATTTTTACCTTCACCTTGCCAGATCCGGCTGCCTGCCTTTTCTCGCAAAAATTGTTCCACGTAACCGGAACACACTGCTTCTGGCCCGTGAACCCTGGCTTTCAATATTCCAAAACGTTTTGACGCGAGAAGCAACCGCCAGAGATAGAGCACAGAGGAAACCCACCAGGGAATCTCTCTGATAGCGTCGATACAATTATCGCAGGCCGCACAGACTGTACACCTCGACGTCCCGACGAATACGCGCTAATGACGCAATGATGATGCAAATCTCGGGAGATACGCGACCACCCACCAACGGCTAAAGGCCATTGGAATCGGGTTCGTTAACGCGTCGATACGCACGTTCAGTTTAATACGTCTTGATAATAGTTCCACGGAAGTTACACCGTTAAAGATGCTTCTGTCCTGATTGATGGAATCTCGCCAACACATACCTTGATTTATTAGGATTTTCAGTTTCGTTGGCTTTTCTCGATTCTTACGAAGCCAGTATGATATATTCCAAGATTAGTTTTAGTTGGCGGAATTGTTACAGTTACACTAAGGGCGTTTATGTATTTATGGAATTAAAGATGGAAAAATTCAAAGAAGTATGGCATTTGTTGCGAGATTAACGAGTGAAACAAATTTATGCATCTGCGCAAGAATGATGATTATACGAGCTCCGAAATACATTTTCCAGATTGCAGCTGTTTCAAATTGTATTCATGGTATATGTATCGGAGATGATAGATCGGCTGCTACCAAGTATTTTCGAGAACAGAGGAAGGTCCGTGGTGAGATTTTAATTACACTTGTTATAAACATGTAATTGAGTTACACGCGTGATTTCGATTGCATTGGGTTTGATCGATGAGTTTCCTCTGTAATATATTTCTTAATCGAAAGGAAATGAGAGTATGGTGATTGATCATTCGTGATGTGATATCGAAACACTGTATGTAGTGGTTAATGAAATCTATTATACCATGTATAAATCGATAAATGGATTTAAGAATATGACCAGGGTCTTCTCACACAATAATTTACAAACTACAATTCGTAAGTTAAAATTTTACAACTTTAAACCAAATGGAGCAAACAATAGACTTTATAAAATTGACATTTACCAAGCTTGTTGTTTCATGACGTGTAATTTGCAAAATGTTGCAACTAATAACATTGGTCCAAGTGAGCAAGAACAATACCGCAGCTTCTTACTTTAATTGTCTCCTAAATATTAGGTTATCAGGAAAGTGTCTGTATTTTACAGACACGTTTTCTTCTACAAGGCATCTTTATACAAACATGTAACCTATTCTGTCGAACGTTGTGATCTTTAGTTTGATAGAACAAAATGAATCATACGTAATTCGATAAAATAATATAAAACGGAAAATGTTGTGCATCCATTATTTCCTTATAAAACGAAAGAAACTTTTCGGATAACCTAATATATTAAACTGCATTTTTATCCCGCATCAAACGATAACAAGATCCATAACGGCCAAGATTATCTCCACCATCGCACGATCTCATTGATCCGAAACGTAGAAACGGACACTCACGGAACAGTATCATCAACGATTTCCCCTTGTATTGTCGGTGTGGTGCAGGCTGGCGGAAACACAGAGGAGAAAGGATGCATGTATCCCGTAATCGTGGCATGGCGAACGAATATTCCCGAAGGAGTCCTTCGTCAGGACTTTCCTCTTTCGCGGTGAACCAGGAGTCTGTGCACGATTCCCAGATCGTATTTCAGAGGGATTCGAACAGGCTAAGCGTAATCGATCGCCGTGAGAATTCGCGTTCTGTTGACCCCGACCAATCTATAGAATCTAAAGCTAGAGAAATGCTGGATATCGGTGGCCGGCATCCTTCGCGAAAAAGTTAAATGTTGTCCTAATATATATAGCAGATAGGAGATAAAGCTGCGATTAACCAAATTACCAGGAGCTTTACCTCCGTTAAATGGAATTGGTCTCGATTCGTTGCATCTAAAGAGTACAAATTAAATTTAAAATAGAATAGAAAATGTCAAATATGAAGTACGAAGCTACACCGTCGGTCACAAGTACTTCCTAAGACATCTATTAATTATATTTATTGGAAAATTCTAATAAATTTTACGTTATTTTGTATTCTCCTTTATAAATAGTTATATATATACAAATTATATTACGAATAAGAAGTATGCCATTCGTAGCAAATATCAATTGAATATATGCCTAATCAAACGAAATATGCCTTCGAATTACGAAAGATCTCAACATCTCATCGTTTAAAAAGCAGTCACATTTTTCACGAGACTTATTAAAAACACTGTGTCTGAAAACTCATAAACAAGATTTTAATCCAAGTTCAAAAGCAATTTCACCTTAAACATAACATATTTTATCGATAATTCCATCAGGAGTGCACCTCGTACATAAACTCGCGCCTATCATCCTTACGATCAGTCGACGATTATTTTTCATTTGATCGCCGTCAACTTCTTCAGCAACTGTAATCGTATTCACGTAAGCAGCCATGTGGCAAACCCGTAATTCACTCGTAATTCGTACCAATCCCCGAAACGGTTTACGAGCGCGGAACTAGCATGATTTTTGCTGAGCACAAAAAAAAAGGAACTTTCGTGCCTCTACATATTTGCAAAGTACGCAATCGAAGTGGAGTGTGGCACGCGAACTCGCCGCTTCCGGTCGATGCTATCGAGAGAAGTGTTACAGCGTCGAGACGCGAGTGATTTCCTTATCCAATCTTGTCGCTTAACGAACACCATGCGAGACCATAGTTAAAAAGAAAAAAAAAGGAGGAAAGAGCAAAAACTGTATACGATACAGGGTTACCTATATTCCTCGTGTAGAAGGTAAGGCCTGTTCTAGAAACTATGTTTCAAGTTGTAAGGAGAATCGACCACGAAATGAAGTATTTCCGACGGTTTCTGTCTGTGAGAATTGCATGTATCGTAAGGGATAGCTTAATCAGTAGCATTTCCATTGGCGTATGCCTTTTGACGCGATACTTAACTTCTTTTCACCTGCTACCGATGTTTTTCACGAACTTTTCTTACACCTTTTGTTGCTCGTAATCACGCCACGATGTAAGAACGGCCTCTTTCTTTCGCACGTAATTACGATTCGCTGCTTTATCGAACGAAACAGAAGTGTGAAAACTAGCCAGCGCGATAACCAAACGGGTTAAAGCAGATTTTCGATCTATGATATGCAAAATGTTCGGAAGGTGCAAATTAGTAGGTAAGTTTATCTTCACAGTATGGAAAGATAATCATTTACGAGCCGTAATTGGTGCTTGACGAATCACCAGTAATAGGATCTGCGAAGCGTACATTAATTTCTAACTTCAAACCACATCGTCGTCACGATATCGAAATTAGAAGTGGGAATAGTACTCGTATCTGATGCGAATACATATAACTCTTTGAGAAACTAATAAAAAGTTGGAGAATCGGTTTTCCTGCCGCTGTAATATCCATGGATGCTAAATACCTTTGCTAAGCCAAAGCCATAAATTCTAGTTATTTATTCATAAAAAAATCACGCGAAATACCATGCTTAAATAAATACCAGCCACGTGTAGTAAAAACGATCCATGTGTATAATATTCATATGTATCGAAACTCCTCGCTGAAACAACCACAACAGCATCTGCCGTTTATAACGAACGAAGAAAAAATGCGGGGCAAAAAAGGGGGTACACCGCTAGGGTATACGAGCGGACGCATAAAAATCTCTAAAAAATAAAAATCGGCCCGTGGAAAGCGTATCGGGCGTGCACGAATTTTTCCTGCAAACAGGAGAGGCCAATGGCGCGGAAAAGGTAATGCAATCGAAATACACTGCAAACAGCGGAAGGGAGATAGAGAGCGAGCAAGAGGGGAGAGGCGATCGACGAGGCCGCGCGTCGAATACAAAATCGCTATTCGCGCATACGTTATACGCACGAGTGAGTATATTTATCGCGCTACCGATCGTATGCTCGGCAAGCTTTTCGAGATTTTCGAAAATCCGACAGCATCTAGCCGCCACTCGCCTCCGATACAGCGAATTGTTCAAACGCCCAGGGCCAATCTCGATAAATGCTGTTCGAACGATTCCCGACCTATCGACGGTGTATGGTCAATCCTCTTCGCTGCTATGCGCGAGGTAAAAAAAGCCAACTCTGGGACAAACAGTCGAATTTGGCACGATCCGACCTACTACACGCTATGATCCACGGAGAACAGTGTCCTGTCGCGTCGGTTTGCGTTTGTTCGGACTCTGTATATTTTCTCCGGAAAAGGCTAATAACCTAGTCGGATAAGAATTTTGATTTCCATAACGAACGACCTGAAATCGATTACGTCTATGTTGGCAAAGATTTTGTATGTAAAAGCCAAATGATTGTATCCTTTGGATATTTAGGATACGATTTGAAATTGGTCTGTTTGAGAAAATAGGAGATGATACGTGGTATTTTTGTCGGTCGTGGTTGTATTTTTAATCTCTCGTGTGATAAATAATTTTTAATTTTTATGTTAGAATTAATGGTTGCTGTTAATTGTCAATTCAACCAATAATAAATATTACAATTTCAAACAGGCACGTATATCGTAGTGATTACTGTTGATAAGAGAAGATCACGTATCTTGAAATAATAAATCCTGTGCATTTTAACTCTGCTCTAATTATATTCACTTATACGATCAACTCGTTTCATCACATTAGAAAATATAAACAAAGGCTGAAAGGAATTTTTAAAATTTTCAAACAGATTAAAAGAAGAAGAAAAAATGTGGCTTAATCACGTCGCTTGACCTGAATTTAAAATATTCCACTACATGGTACATAGGGAAGACACCTTTCAAGCATCTCGACCTCGAGTACCACCTCTTCAAAAAAGTTCTCCGCAAAAATGTTCAAGAAACAGAGAAGAATCTCCGCGGGCGAATTTTCTAGTTGGTAACTCGATTTAACCATTTCGAACGGTTCGACCGCATAATCACAGAATCGGCCAAGCATTATTATTACTCGGCGAATTATGAGGCATTATTTTTGGAGTCACTGAGATTCTTCGGTCGAACTTTTCACGGAGAGGCGAGGACGTTTCCTGGCGACGTTCCAAAATATTTTCCCGCCCTAAGACCGCTGCCTCTTCTCCACCTTTGACACTCTCGACCTACCAAGCCAGACTTCCTTCCATGCGTCGTGAAAAAAAACCTGCACATGACCGAGATTCTGAGATTCATTCTCGACTATGTTCGCAAGTATCAGAATTCATCTTTTGCAAAGTTCCAAAGAAAAATTCCGCCGTGAGCGATGTATTTCTCGAACGAAGGCAAATAAAGAGAGGAAACTGGAGAGAAAGAGAGAGAGAGAGAAAGATAGCTGCTCGATTCAGAGCTGCGATACGGTCCCACTCTAATCAGGATTTATACGCAAATGAGGGCAAACACAATACAACGACCGTGCTAGAAGAGCTCCTTTTTTCTACTCGAGCGCGCATTACCGCGAATGAAAAAGGGTCTCCGCGTTAATTAAGTGAATGGCTCGTATTAGACAAATCTGAAGGAAGCCTCTCGATTCTTTGTGCAGATTGCGAGTTAATTTCGTGGCAATTCATTCGGTTTTTTCTCTTACGCGCATAATGGCAGAGTAAAGCAGAATGATCTCAACATCCGGAAACGTTATGAATTGGATTTCCAGAATAAACATGCGATTGCTGATACCGTAGCTCTTCGTAGAAGTTTCGATTATTTTCCTAAATTAAGAATTGCTACTCTTTTCTAAACACAGAATGAAATATATAATATTGCAATAACGATCTCATTACAGATTCGTTCGCGAAGTATAGTAAGTTTCCTTCAATGAAGCAACGAGATTTTCTATCACGTGAATTTCGTTTTCATAATATGGTATTTTTGCAGTCATATGATACAAATTTAATATACTTGAACCTACTATATGTACATATACCTGCTGTAATAAATACAATGTATACAACGTAGATATTCGTACAAACAACAGCTGTAATCTAGTAACAATATATACATACTGGGGAAAATGCTCTACAATTGAAAAAATCTATTAATTCTTATTAATCTTCAACATCGCTTTTACACTGCACTTCCCTAATCCCATCACTTAAAACCATTTTCCTCGTGAAATCGATTTGAAAACATCGCTTCCGTCCGGTCCGGAATTTTCCATTAAAAACGCTGAATCGCCCAGCTGAGCTAGAACTCCGAGGCAGCAGCAGCACAGCCTCTCTATGGCGCGCGGTGTAATTTTGCTCCGGATCGTCCGGCAAATCCGTACGTGTCAATTACAAAGGGTAGAGCATCGATCGATTCCAATCCCTTCGAGGCACAAAAGGAACCAGGAAAAACCGGACGACGGTGTCAAAGAACTATGTAGTCGTTACTCGGATGGCTCGTTAACGGGTTAAGGAAAATTTATCCGGAAATTCCGAGGAAATCAGCCGAGAAGAGCCTAACATACGTAACTATAATGGAACGCAAAGTGGTGGCCAGCCAAAGACTACAAGATATCGATGGGACAATGTTCGCTCACACTTGTCTGCTGTCTTGTGTAACGTGTATCCCCCATTACGATATCTAACACTGGCTACCGGTCGACCAGTAGTCGTCAACGATATCTCGTTTCTCTATTGCATAGAACACGAATGCCTATGTAGAACGACGAGAGGCGCCATGACGTGGCAATGTGGAAGGTGTCGATAACGTTGTGAGAGGAGACACGAGGCTGAAGATGGAGAAACCAGGGGTAGGGGGGGAAAAGGAACATCGTAACACGTCGGCTGCGATAGGGAGGAAAGTCTTCACACGAGGGTACGTCTATCTATCGATAAACGTCCAGGACATTTTTTGGAAGCGTTTGACGTCTTCATCGGCTCCGCTCAAAAATTCCCTGGGATCACTGCACGCGACGCGTGTTGTCAGAGTGATGTCGGTATATTAGAAATAATCAGCGGTAGCTAATTGATCGACGTAGAATAAATGAGATATACTTTGGCAGTTGTTTTAAAAGTATTCGGATTTCTCTGATGTAATTTTGTTGTAAAATTAATTACGTAGAACTCCGTTTGATATGAATTTAGTTGATATAAAGCGCAATAATATTTTTGTCACCTTATTGGCGAGATTACACAACATTATCGTGAACGATAGAACATGAAATTTTTGTCTGTACTCCTCCTATAAATGAACTAATGGTTCTTATGTTTCATTTAATATATCTTCACGTTTGACACACTTTTCTAATATCCTCAAGACATCGATCAGGAAATCGAAATATTCCTCAAACGTCGGTTCCGATAGAAATTTAATGAGACGTTATAATACAATCGAAGACAGTCTCCCAAAAACTTCTTTCTCGCGGAGAGAATTATTTAACAGGGGGATCGTTGGGAATTTCGAAGGAAAAGAAAACAATCGGTCAAGAGCATGCTCGACTAAGGAGAAAACTTAGCGTTTCCAAAGAGGCGAGACTCGTCTTTCTTCCACGGTAAATCACAGTCTCGCTTTTCATCGCGTTTCCGGCTCGCGTAAAACACCAAGGAGAATCGTTAAGATTCGAAGCAGTCCGATGGCAAATTCATAAATCCTTGTTCTTCGTTGCGCGTTCGAGTCTGCCGTTTCTTCGTTCTATCCTGGCAAAAACGAGTCCTCTTCTTCGCGAAACCAAGCGAACAAGAAACAGAGAAATAGAGAGACGAAGACTGGTGGCAAGTTGCACGAAAGGAAAAACGAGAAAGTCTGTGAGACAGGACAGAGAAGGATAGCAACGGAGGATGCCAGCCAGCCTTTTTATACGCAAACGTTCGTCGCGTTATTACGTCGCGGACGTCTCCGTCCAACTTTGTTCCGCAATATACAATTATACAATAATTTGAAAGCAAAGGCCGTGGCTCGGTGTTCCGGCGTATTTCATTCTTGCCACTCGTAAACGCGTCGCTCTCTCGTCTTTTCATCGTGTTGCTTTTCCTCTCGCTCTTCTTCAAATACCGTCGCTCTTCTTCTACTCGAGCAATCTACCTTAGCACGGCGTTGTTCGTCTTCTTTCTTTCGCGAATTCTAGCCAAGGGAAAGGAAAAAGCACCGAGGCAAGTTGCTCGAAGAAAGTTGGTTAGAAAAAAACGCGCCATGTTCTTTCATTACAGTAACCGTGCTTGTGCCACGTTTTCGTGCCATTTCCCCGCTTCTTGTGCTTCTTAACGGCCGTAATTAGCGATATCGCTTCCCGTTTCCATCGCGTTCACCAACTGAAACCTGCACGCTGCCACATTCTTTCAGCCTCGTTTTCAGCTTAGTTTCTTAAAAAAACGATCTATCAAGATCGATCGGGTGTTGATTACGTTTCGAGTTTGTAGATTTATTCGCATCAGAAAGGAGAAATGGTGCAGGAGAACAGATAAATAGGCGAATGAACTGTAAACACGGGATTAACGTGCTGTATTTACCGTTCCTAGGAAAACTATCGATCCCTTCGTAAACCTAGCGCGCTGCCCCTTTCAATGGGGGTTTCGTATCGACATCTCTGCCTGGACTGTTCAATGGAACCCCTGCCGATGAACTCGAACCCCCAGTTCTCTCTATGCCATAGAAACGCAGATTAAGTATCTTCGATAAGAGGACACGGAGGGTAAAATCCGAGTACACGGACCGTGTATACAAGCGTTCTCCGAGCTGTCAATATGTATCTTTGAAAGTTTAGTGTCATATTTTATATCCTTCACGTTCTTCCCTGCGAAGTTACCTACACGCGAGCCACAAATTTTGTGGATTTTTCGTAGAAATGAGTCAAATGGTCAGGTGATTATCAGAGATATTGATCTGTTAATCGAGTTATCATTTAGATAGAAACCTTTCTAATCACATAATTGGAAGCTAATAAAGAGAGATTAATTTAGGTCGGTTTTAGTAAATGTAAATGTAAATGTGAATGTAACATAATTTATTTTTAAGAGAAACGACACGTAAAGGTATAGAGAATTCCGAAGAAAAAAAAGAAACTAGCATATTTAAGAGACATAAATCCTAAATGATATGTTAACTCGTCTTTCCTGAAGAAGAAGAAGAAAAGTAGGTTAACTGATCCGGAAGACTATAAGATCTGAGACTTTATGCGTAAAAATTTATATCGATTTTATAGTTTCCCAAAAATCTTCGATCGATGAATTTTCTATCCGTATAAACTTCATAACTCATAAAAAACTGGTAAATTTATGGACTTAATCTTGGCGACATCCTTTGATAAAGAATGAAACTCGCTTATACGGCGATTACCATTAACGATAAACTACAGTGGTTGCAGGGCCACCAAAGGAAACTACCTTTCCTTTAACTCGAAAATTTCGAACTTTATAGGTTATACGAGTTTCTAAACTACACATAGTCGAGCAAGTCGACCGCTAAACAATACACCGCAGGCGATTACTGGGCGATCGATCGATCGAGAAAGCAGCGGAAGAACGTGTGGCGAGTGGCCTTCGTGCAGAAGGAAAGAAAATAGACAGGAAAGGAGACTGGAAGGCAAGGAGTATGAACGAAGGTTCGCGTACAAGGGATCGTTAACTGGCGTGTAATCGTTAGCTTTGAGCCGGTCGAGAAACCAGGGTGAGTTAAAAAAGAGATTACAGCCAGTGGTGGTTTCCTTCGAGCCTGCACAAAGCCTCGAGACACACGATCGCCTCGACTAACCGTGTACCTATCGATGCGCCTGCGAAGAAAAAATGCAATAAAGCGAGCAACGACCACGACAATGGGGAAGAACGATCGAAAAGGGTGAGAAGCACGACCGCAGAGTCGATTGTGTGTCGTTTCAGAAGAGAGAACAGGTGAACGAGACGTGGAAGACTGTTTGAAATGGACTACGTTAGATGTTGAGATTTCCTGGAATAGGTTAATGAGGCTTCGTTGGAAATTCTATTTATACGACATGGGGATTTGGAAATAGTTCCACAGAGCATACAATATAATGTTAAAACATTGTATAATACAAATTTATTATTAAGCGCTATGAAATATAGAAATAAAATGACTAGGTAAATACATCTCGATTGAAACAACATTTGAAATGTATTATTCCTTCGATCGTAATAGCCTTTGTGTACTTAGCATTTGTGATTAAAATTCGTAATTTGAACGACAGTAATTAATAGAACAAAATTTCCTCATTCTAACCTCATTCTAACATAATCAAGCTATTCTCATGTTTTCTCTCATATGTTATCAGAATCAGAATAATCCCATAACAAATTAGTATTGGATAGATAATATCGATTATTCTACGCGTAAGATGAATTTGTGATATAAATGCTAGAGCTAACAGTCGAATAGTTATATCGCAAGGATCGAATCGATAGTTCGATAAAATAATCCTACCCTACGTCTGTCGCGCGACACGTGGTCCAGTCATTAATCGGCACGTTACTGGAACACGTCGCGGTAATCTGTGTATTTTCTTGCTCAGAGCCACATGCCGGCCCAACAGAAACCTCGAATGTTAGGGGTGTCACGCGTCCCAGCTACGCCTACCCTGCAGTGACGATAATTGGCGGGGTTTGATCAGAAAAACGAAGCGCCACATCAGCCCTCCTTTGACGTGGACATATGGTTTCGGGTTTAGGAACAATAGTCCGAACGGCAATTAACGTTATTAAGGGTTACCGACACGCTGGAACGCAGAGAGTGCTTTGTTTCTTTTTTTCTTTTTTTTTTTCGTTAGTCCACAGATTAGTAATGATTAAACGCGTTGGCATTTCAAACCACTGTCTGCCGCTATTTCAATTAACGTCTCGCTTTATTCCCGTGTATGGTGAAGTCCTCCTTTTGTTAATCGATAAGGCAGAGGGTTGTGTGTGAAAATAAACTCATCACATCTATTTTGAATATTATTAAAAGGTATATATATGGTAATCTACTATGAGGAGATTCTATTTTTTCCTCCCTTTTTTAGAATAAAAAGGATCGATCGTTCCTTTATTACCTAAGCATTACCTTTCAAGTCTTTCAAAGACTTTCTCAAATGGTTCTATATTGAAATCACTAAAAGTTTCCTAAGAATCCGAAAAGCATCGTACAACCACGGTATGAAAGATCAATTTACAGAGCATTGCCTCAACTTGGTGGTACCTTAGTTACATAATTTTAATAAGTACGATTAATATGGAGATCGTGTAATAGCAAATAATTATTAACCTACAACTTCTTTTTCGAGAAAAATTAAGTGGTGGTTCTATTGAAATAACGAGTGATATGAAAAGAAGGTTTAAAAAAAGAAAAAGGGAAAGTAAGCAAGAGAGAGAGAGAGAGAGAAGATAGATCGAAAGCGTGCGATCAACGCACAGATGCATTGAAGAAAACATCGATAAATCTTAAAACCTCTAATATCGTTCGCAAGAGTTCGAGAAAAATGTGCATCAACAACCTTCCATTCTTATCATTCCCATCGTCCAGAATCTTTCTGCCGCGACTACAAAGGAAAATCTCGAGCTGAAATATCGTGTACACATACGCCATTCCGGCTGACGTAAATCCAAACGGTTTACCTTCCCATGCAATGGCACCTATCGATACACGCCACTTTCACGAACAGGAGCGAGAATCAAGAGCTATGTACTCTGCCTCTTCTCTTCGAAATCTGAACAAATTGACGCGGACGCTTATTGAACCTGACCACAAAATTGCTCGACCGCTTGAAACAACAACGAAAATATGTTTCCCTTGGTAAACCAGCGATTTTGTATTGTTGTCCCTAGGTGTTAATGAGCAAACTAACCTCTTGTTTCTCATTGATCCATTGAATAATGATGAAATGTTATTTTTAAGATTTGTCGAGCTTCCTCTTATTTTCGGTTAAAACGAACAGAGTCATGAATAGCAGAAAGCGAATTTCCGAAGCAAGAAGTCAAAGGTAACATGTTATCGGCTGTGATTTCGAGCCATTAGGTCGCGTTTGCAACGCGTTTATCGTGGAATGGATGTCTCTATTGGTCGCACATTAATCTTCTCAGTCGGTTAGATGCTTTTCTCGACGCACTTTTTGCGAAACGTCGATTGAATTTTACGATCGACCATTCTGACTTTAACGTTGGTGTCCACGTCGAATAGCGTAGCTTACTATACTTCGTAATGTATCGAGATAAATACTTTGAATATAATATTTTTAGAATCTATATAAATAAACTCTAACGCAGGGTATGTTTATGTACGCAACTTAAACTTAATTTTATTTATATTTGAGAATTTATTGTTACGATTATTGTGAAGTGGGTTTTGCTTACATTTTGTTAAAACGACAACGTCTGAGCAAGTATGTCAGAATCTATTAACAAAGTTGAAAGATGTTGCCAATTTGTTTACTAAGAAAACAAAATATAAATCAAAATATTGTTGATATCTCGACACGATTCCTCTTTCCATAAAAAATAACTGAGTAATCACAGTGATATCTCAAACAGAAAGTCGGTATTTGACTTCTCGTTTAGAACTCGTAAATAATCCCGTCGCGATTTAGCGGTACTCAACGGAGATCAAAGCGCGTTTCTCATGTTCGTAACGCAAAACACGTGTTAGTCGCGTTAACGAAGCATCGCGAATTACTCGTTATTTTCACGATCGAACAGACAAGGTTAAAAATACACTATGATGTTGGTTTGAGGTATTTTCGAAAATTCGTTCTAACTTCTAATTTTGTGGCGAACGATTCCCTCGTGACTAAATTCTTTCTATTTTGATTCGTGAATTTTCATCGAATCGAAAGCTTCTTCTAACGTGTGATTGAATGTAGAATTGTCTAAATTACGAATGCCACTTAACTGCTGAATCTGCAAAATGTGAAGTAACACGTCTATAAATGTGAAATTCGATTTTGTACAAACTTAAAACCACATATCTAATTACCTGAGTATAAAGAACCTAAGTAATAATTCGCTTTATCCATCAACTATTATAATTAATTAATTAACTAAGAAAGCTTATTTTGGGTATTTTATACATTTCTGCACATTATGCATACTCTTTACACTTTTACACACTTTGATTTCTTATAAGTGCATTAACTGTAAGTTCACAATCTATTAATTACTATTAAGTAAGGACTAAACTAACTCAGGAATTATATTCCTATTAAATTAATTTCAGACTACAAACTAATTTCCATTTGTTCAAGATATAAAAATGTTAATTAATCAACGATATTTATCCATTACTCTTCAAAGGAAGCCTTCTTCGATTGAACCTGTGCTTTAATAGCACCCTAAATAAATTCCCTCAATTTAATATCAATAGAAGCTCAATTTTCTCGATTTGAATCAACTGATAAATCGTCAAGTTTCTTAACTTCGTTTATCGGTCCGTTAGAGTGTGGCGAATGAACGAACGAGCTGAAAATTAGTATGCGTTCCCAGAGTCGTGAACGATAAGTCAAACAGAGAGCCGCACTACTATCGAGCAGAAATGTCGATATACCGGCGTGGCGTAGAGTCGCGTTCACCGGATGATCGAGCAACGTAATTAAGAATTAATTGGAGTTCTTCGATATGCGATTATCCTAGTCTTCTTAATAACCGTCATACACGTCGCACCTTTGGACGCAGGGCCTCTGCAAGTTTCCCGTTGATCGGTTTTCAAGAACTTCCAGGAACTTCTCAATTATTCACGGCGATCGCGCGAACCTAGTCGAGAAGACGCGGCGAGAATACGCCTCGACGTCTGTAGACGAGTTTCGCGTGTGTAACGCGGACAGCATCGGAAATTAGACGAAAATAGCAGCCGGTTTAATTAAATTAGATCAGAAGTATTCCACGAAAGCTTAATCGTGAAACGTTCGTCTATCGTGTAATTCAATCGTTTTATACCGATGTTATGAACTTGTAATTGAATGAAATGTTGTACATGAGGTTTGATTATAGGCGATTTAATTATATGTGATAAATAATATGTAATAAATAACATAAGAGCAAATTCATGAGACATTCTACGATCTACTTCTAGTATTTATATTGCAGATAAATCCAAAGCACGATCTACACTGTAATTAGATATTAAATTTCCGTTTATTAAGATTTATTTCCAATGACAATGAATATCCTGATATATCCATTACATTTTCTAATATTAATCTAATATTATTGTTCTCAGTTCAATATTTTTTTATTCGCTGAATTCGCAAATTACAATCAAGCTACAAAATCATCTACGAGCAATAATGCGATATACAGACGATAATAATCCAGAGCCACAAAAATAAAACTAGACGATGCTTCTAGCAACTAACATATATCAGATTAAAAAACGAATTTCGCATTTAAATCTAGCAATGAGAAACAACGAATCGATTTTTTCGTGAAGATAATTCCGATGGAGTCGCGTTCGACTTTCGTTGAACGAAAGGGCTGCCAATAAATAAACGGCACCTCCGATAAATTAACCAGCATTGGCGAATTGGCTTTCCCCGGACGAAGTAAAAGCCAGAGAGCTTCGACGAGGACGAGAGAATTCTGCCTCGTAACACACGCCCTTCTCACTTTCGCGCCCTACGGCCCGATTGCACGCAATATTTATAGCGCGCGCGTAATCGAGCGTTCTCGCACTAAACCGCCGCCCCGTAGCCTTATATTGCCATTCGCTGATTTGTGACAACCACGATTCTTCCGGGCAATCCGCTCGAACCGCGCCGCAATATTGCACCGACGACTCTTAAATCACAGAAACTTCCCGGATATTTCAAGCGCTTTTGCTAATCATCTTGAACCCTCCCGCCAACATTCCCAAACATAGGGGTGCTTTTTGATTAGTTCCTATGCTCAGCGACAGTTTTACCGTGTTTTATGAATTCGAATTTTTATGACAATATTGCTATTGTAAATGTTAAGTATTATATTCACTTTCTACATTTATTGAAAGGAGGGAAAAGATTGGAGTATAAATTTTAAGACGAAGTTTCTTTTTGAAATTGTGATCATTCATAGTAGAAAGTGAAACAAATAGATTAAAAGCTTTTTGTTCTTCAGTCTCTACACTCCACTTTCTCTTTTTCCTCCCTCTTTCACTTTGTATCTCCTCTTGTGTATCTTTTCTATTTCTCTTCTCTTTTCCATTCGTTGGTTCATCCTCCTCTCTGCAGCCCAAAGCGATGAACACATGAAAATGTGGTATATCATACAGTAACTATCCTTCATTGTGTATTTAAGCTATATGTAGCTTTAAATATGAACTTCAAAGTACATATAAAAATATTTCATATTTATTTTTATCGGATTAAATCAATGTCTACGCATAAGCAAGTTGCCAAGTTGTAATTAAATAGCTGTTTCTAAATAGAAATTTTATCAATTATTACTGTCGATGCTATACCGAAATATTTTCAGTTGTAATTCCTTTTGTTTCTAAATTATTTATTTTTCATTTTCTCGCTGGTCGTTTCCACGCCGCAAGAAACGGCGCGGGAGGATCATTAAGGTTGCATCGTATGGATTTGGTCGATAAGGTTTTTAGACAACCAAGCTTAACGAGCCTCTAAGACACGATTCTAAATAGAGGAAATCTATTTCCACTGCCTTTATCATGCGATTAATTGAACCGCACAGCCTCCGTCAGCCCAGCATTCTGTTTGTGGCGTACTTAATGGCAACTCCACACAGTACAGATGACCCGATGTCTTCCCCTCAGGCTGATTCATTTGCAGCTCGAACCATCCCTGTCATCTCTGTTTCTTACACACAGCAATCCCCCATCACAGTCCTTATTGAGTGAGACTCGTTTAGATATGTACCGTTTGAAGTGCAAATTATCAATATCATCGCGACGAAAATACGTTTTACGTTTGAAATGTAAATTATCTACCGTAGCGAAAAGAAATATTTCCACCTTATCTAATGAGTAGATATTGGATGCTTACGCAAATTTATATTTTTACGAACATGATGAACGAAAGAAAATTTATCCAAAATTTAATATCATAATAGTACACCTTTATTATTTTACGTACTTGTTAGCTATTTCGTGTTTAAAATTCCCATAAACATATAGAAATATATAGTTTAGGAAACCAAACTTTCACGTCAAACAACGAAATTATTTGACAAGCATTTTTAAATTTCGTTTCTCGTAAAAAGAATACCAAATTCGTAGAAACACCAACATTCGATTATGCAGAGTATATTACCAGAAGGTAACAATAAAAAAAAAAAATGCAATTTTCCAAAGCACCGCGGGAAAGGAAAAATACAATTTCCAAGAAAAAAGAATTTTCAACTGTAGAGACCCTAGCTGGTCGGTCGCTTCGAGTGTTAATTGCGAGCGTAAATAAACTATATCAGCTCGGGTCGAGGCGCACCCTCTTGCTAGTTAACAAAAATGCAAGGCCAGCTGGCAGCGGGGTGAGCTAAAAGAACGACGTTAAACGAACCCTGCGTGTACGCGCATGTATATACAAGGCCTCGGTTGCGTGCGAGAGGATCGAGGCGCGGGGATAAAAGGGTATCCTCGTTACAGAAAAACCCTAGCGAGCAACCCTGCCCGTCAGAAAATTCGACGGCCTTCCGGGGGTGTCGGCTACTAATTATGCGTGCGTCGATACGCGCTGTTTACTCACCGAAAATGCGAACGAGCCCCGTTCCCGACCCCGAACGCGTGCACGACTCACTTTGAAACCGTCTGGGGGCTTACCTGAAACAAAAGGAGAAGTTCGTTAGTCAAACAGCATAATTACTAATCGAGTTCGGTACTAAATAAAGCAGCCATGAATCTTTCAGGACACGCAAACGTTCTTTTCGTCCAGCAGCCTCTCACTGTCCCTTTCACCTGTGTTTTCCTACTCTCCATAAGGGAGTTGCCGATTTAATTCGAACTCGAGATCGGTCGTGGTACACTGGCTCGTGGGTACTTTAACAGGTGCACGCGACGCGTGCGTGGCTTTCGAAGGAAACGCGATGTATGTAGTTTTTCATCAACAGGTTTTGTTCAAGCAAAGGGTGGCAACAGTCTCTCTGAGGTAGATTTCTATGTTATGGAGTGATGCTGGACTCTGAGTCATGCAATGAGAATGAAACTGTTACCGTAGGGGAAAGTTTAAGCGAGTTGAGTGCATAGTCAGTCTTGTGGTATTAACATGTTGATTGTATGATGCCAATTACTAGCTTACGATTTTATTCGTGCGTGTTATCCAAATTCACGATGAATCTCTGTTTTCTTAAAATGGAATATAGTGGTTGCAGACATACTCCTATCTTTATTTAATCGTTTGGGTTAAGGTTTCATTCGAGTATCTACCCATTACGAAACTAGCCTTAATTTCGCTCTGCGTGTATTTTAATAAAATAAATAGAATGTTAGCGAGATCTGTTGGATCAATCGCTGCTCCAATGATTCAGACACAATGAAACATTTGAATTACAAAAGCAACGAGATCCATTGGCTCCACAAATCAACGAAAAATCGAAAATATGATGAGAGGTCAACGAAAAAAGGGAAAATAAAGAATAAAAGAAATTTTATAATGTTCGATAAATCGCATGCCTGAGAACGAAATACATGCATACATAGACTGGAACTGGAGGAAGTCGATGTGTGGCGATTATACTAGGCGCTTGGTTGAGGGATTACGCGGTGTTCAGTTATCCGGAAGCGCTGACAACTGGCTGAATTCGCGTGGTTTCCGTTCTATAGTCCGTGTACGCGCAATTATGTTCATATAAATTTTAAATCAGATGCGTAACGCGCCGGGTAGGTCCGCGCTCCGTTATTAGGAGTCAATTTTCATGAACGCGCGCATAAATCCTATAACGAACGAGCATTCGCGATAGGGCCAAATGGAACATCGAATCGTTCCCCCTGCTAGTTTGTCTGCAACGATTCCTCGTCCCCTTTCACACCAATTCCTTTTCCGATAAAACGTAAAATGCTTGGATTCAGTTCATCGAGTTTAGGCGACGTTAAATCGCCATGGGTTACGATGCCTGGAATCAAAAAACGAATGTCGGAAATGTGTGTTCGAATTTTTGTTCCGAGCAGAGCAGCATTTCGTATTCATTGATATGTCAGAGGATGATTTTTTGAGGAACGAAGAACAAACAAGCTTCGTGTGAATTTTTTTCGTGAATTTATTCTGTTTTTAATAGACCTTGTATGTCAAACAGGGAGATATTAAAATGTCATCGATGCTGAAATACTGGACTTTTGAAGATGAAAATTCTCCATATACGATAAATAGTCTAAATCGAAATTGCAATGATAATCTAGCGAAATGAAAGGAAACGCTCAGAATTATTTATTTCATTGAATCAGAAATACATTATATCTTAATTCATGTAGATACTAAAATTTATAGTAACTATGATTTTAATTGATATGTTACAGCTGTCTCGTAATTACTATTCCAATACGTCGTCAAATTTCTTACAAAATCCTTGAATATAAAAATGAGTCTTGCCAATCGCTAAGTATAAAAAGAATACTCATTTGGAGTTGTCAACGCTTGTCTGCGGATTTACACGTTTGCTTGACGTTCTCATTTTTTCTCTAACTAATTTCAATTAGAATAGATTTCGATCGAAGCTCCACTTTAATGCCGTGCAAATCTGCTGAGATAAAATGGAAACGGAGAGTAGGTTGATGAGTTGTCCTATTAGGTCGAACGATAGCGGTTGAATCGAGAGATCTTCGTTCTATTCGCCTCCCCTACTCGTCGAGCATTAACCGCAGCTGCAAAAAGAAACGGGTCCGGTTCTGCCATCGACAGCAGCCATCCGTTTTAATTTTCTTTCTTAAGCAACCCAGGCCAACAAGGACCCCTGTTCGACGATCGTACTATTCGAAGCTTTTATTATCTTATCAATTTATCGTGAAGGTTTTTTCTAATCCGTGTTACACGGAGCTTGTAGACATTTTTTCCGTTCAGACAAGATCAAGCAATTTTCTAAACGTTTTTTTATTTTTCGAGAAAAATCTACAATAATTGTCCCTTCCTTGACTGCTTAAAAATTAATAAGTACATAGAAATTAATAGTAATAAGACTAGATTAATACTAATAGCAATATACAGCAAGTTAATACACAAATTATTTACGTTGAAAGTGATGTAATTATTACTGTAATTTAGTAGATAATATCGTAAACAATATTGCACGAGCAAGAGAATAATATTATATAGAAGAAGGCTGAAAAATCTGCGAAAAATAAGCAGTTCAAACGTTGAGATTTGACTCTACAATCTACGAATTCACAAGTATCATCAGTCGTTTCAAACGCATACAGTCAACGTCGCTTTTCCCAATTTCATCCCTTTCAAATATTCTGTTATTCTTTCCGTTGCTCTTTCTCCGTTATACTTCCTTCAATATACAATAACACGAGGAGCAGCTTAATTCGCTCATAAAGTAAATACAAATATCGATTCAATAGTCTTTTCAAAAAGAGAAGCAAGGAACGTTTCAAGGGACTGATATTTCACGATGTACTTACATCGACAACCTACGCACAATGCACAAAAGCAACAAGTATCAAGAAACGATGCTCGTACAGTAAATCTCAGGATGCTCGTAATGAAAAAGCTGCGTTGACGTTAATTGGGTTAATACGAGCGAAAGAAAGGAAAAGTACGAAAATAATCCGAAAAAGTTACAAGTTGGCCTGAGCGCGGAAATTTTACCAAGATCAGTATCCAACTTTAGTCTTCTTAAAAATTCGCGTCGAAAACAACGTGAAGTATTTTGGTGAATTTTCGTACTTGAACGCAAATTAAACGGCATCGAACTTTGATTCTCGAAGTATCCATTAACGCTTCACCAACGCATCTCTTCAGGTTTCCGCCGCATCGAATAATTAAACTCGCGTGCACGAAACATTTAAACGAATTATTCATTCGCGAAACTCTGCTCTGCGCGGCACTCCATCCAAAAACAACAGCTGGATGCTCGGTCTGTTCCTTTGTTGCGTCTAGAGACAGGAAAGTCCCGTTTAATTAGGTTAACACGCCGAATAATAGAACAGCTTCGTTTGTCTCAAAGGATCATAAACGTTCGACCGTCGGTTGATTTGGCCAATTTATTTTCGACTTCTACCGCTCTAGTTTGCTGCTCTTGCTTTGTTGACTACAGTAATCAACAACGCGCACACGTGACAAATTAATCTCGCGAGATTGAATCTCATGTGCGCTAATCCCTTTAGTTTTATCTCGATTATGATTTTCTGGACTACGACGGAGATACATATGGTCTTGCGAGAAGATAAATTGTTGCAGTAGAGAAATCCTAATTATAGATACTTACGTAGATGTATATATACTATATATGTAAAATTACAGCATGATAGAGTGATAAATTACATTTTCTATTTTTATAATGAAGCAGTTTTTATATCACGCTTGGCAATTTTAGGAATATTATTTTTCAATATCTTGTTAATTACGATTAACATTAAGAATTACTATAAAGCTATACATTTATATTCTTCTCGTTTATTTGTATTCCAAACATTTTGAAAACAAAATTTCAAAGCTAACAAAATTATGAAATAGGATAGAATATCAATCGATTCTTTCCCTTTGAAAGCAATGTTCAAAAGTAATCTTTGAAATTATCACGGATTAGGCAGTAGGCGTTCGTCTGAAGACTTATCCAAGGCTTTCGGAGTTTGCTATGCTGGAGATCGATGCTTGTGGACCAGAACGCGCGATGTGTGTCACTGTTTCGACAACGGCGAACTAGTTAACAGCTGCACCGCGAGTATAAACATAAACCCTAGTTAACGCTCGAGCATAAGCTCTGGTTAAGCCACGGGCTGATCGTTTGTTTAGCCGTGCGCGGTCTATATTTAACGCTTTGCCCTGGCGTGTCGCTCGTACGAAAACACCTCGACATAATCAAAATGTTGGGTACCTGACCCTTGCCCTATACTCCACTCGATCTCCCACTGAATTGACGGAGATGCCGCGCGCCATTCATTACAGATGTATTTGAATCTTGATTCATCAATTTATACAGTTACATATTTACGACGATATATTGCGGTAATTCGTATTCGTATTGCAATAGATTGTATTCGTTTAGCAATAGAAATTATATACCTTTCGATAAAAAGATAGTATTAGATTATTTAAACAATTCGTAGTGTTTCCATAATGAATTTACCACTCGAACTACCCATACTTTTAAATGCGTTGTTAAAGACGCTAAAAGTTTCAGAACGTTGAAAATGTTTAAATCTTTTAACAGCTAAATGTTCTCTATCGAAAGAGCGAAATATTCGAAAAAGTTGGAATTACAGATAAAATTTGTAACATAGTTTATGCCTTAATCCTTACTTTATAAGCGAGTTCTTCTAGTAAAGCAAAGAAGAAAATATTTTTCTCAGTTTACACAGTACAATCATAAAACACCCTTGTAACCATAAACTCATAAAACAAGTTTTATAAATATCTGGAAATCAGAGCAAGTTCAAGTCGTTACCATTTCTTCGATCATTATTCATGATAATATAACGGAACTCCCAGCATCGACTTCGAACGGCATGGTTCTCGCTATTTTTATCCGCGGAACAGTTTCATCTACACACGCGGCCAACCTGCTGTCTTGCGAAGGCACGAACGCACCAGCACTTTGATCGAATACGTCGTTACACGGGGCCGCCGTTAACGAACTCCACCGGACACGAAAGAAACCAGCTAACTAGTCGAAGAACAACGAGCGAAGCAACGGAACAAGGCACAAAACAAACTTCCAGGCATGCTGGACCGACGAGCATTGCATTTCTTCCGCGTCGAAACAATTCCGTTTCTCCGGGATTCAGTCGGCGCGCGATTGAAATCCAACGGACCGAAGATCCTTTTTGGAGGGTGGAAGATTTATAGATTCGACTTCCACCGTGGCGAAGGAACCCGGTGAGAAAAATTGTCGATAAAAATAGGTTGACGCTAGTGGCAGTGGAAATACATCGATATACAGAGTGTTTCATACTTGGCGGTTTGATTGGAGTGCGGTTATTTCAGGTAGAAAAAATAAATAAAACAACGTGCAATGTGATTTTGATGTTTTCAAGACATTTGTTGGGTACATGTTTGCTACGTACACTGGCTCACAGACATATTTAAGATATTTTCTATGTGTGTATATTGCGTGCGGTATTTAAAACGATTTGAGGTAACATTGGCACTTTATAATTACTATATAAGGTATTAATTGCAAATATGATCTCACTGAATATCGAAGTTTATTAATAATATAATGGATAATCAACTGTTTAAATACTTCTGTGATCTCTACGAAATAGATACTCGAAATATATTCGGATTTGTTTTAAAGTTTACCGATATAAATACGACAGTCGAGTCTCATAATAGTACTAACGAAATTTCTAAATGCTTTATATAACACATATGACGTCTCCATAAGAGATGTCTACACGTGTTCGAATACTTCCGTGAATCTTAATTTGAACGAAGAGAGACAGAGATGATATGAAGAAAATAAGAAAATCATAATCTTCAATTCCGAAATGGTAGTTAAGACGCTTTAACTTTTTCATATTTGATGAGTGATATTTGAAGGTGTACAATAACATAAACTATCAATGTTTTAAGCAAATCATTCAATTCATTCTTCATTTTAATGAAGAGAACAAAATAAAAAAGAAACTGAAATTCAACATTTCATTCGGAACTTTCTAGTAAATTCATCAGTGTAGGCTAAAAACGGTTTATTTGTATAGAGAGAATGACTAAGGAGAACTTCTGAGAAATAATGTTTCGTTGCATATCCTTCTGATGGCGAGTATATTCTTGAAACACATGACGAAATTTCTCAAGTAGTCCCACACAAACCTCCAAACACAATTTTCTTAAAAAAAAAATCTAGATACATATTCTATATTTAGACCATCTTCCTTTTCAAGAATCCCCTTAGAAACCTACATAAAATTCTACATAGAATCCCATTGTATCTTTAGTTACGAAAAACATATATCGTGTCTATATATAAAGGATTGCAATGTTCGTAAAAATTTGCCCGCGATGCCATAAACGCGACGATGACTCCTCGGGAGAAGACTCAGGCGATAAGTAGGGCCGAATATCGACGCGTGAACATTGCTAGATGGTCCGTGAGCCATCATGATACATACGAGTCGGCATACACCTACTATCAGCCCACTCCAGTTCCCTTTGCAAGCGCATGCGAGCTCTCCATAAATATCCTGTTAAACGGACTCGATTTACTGTTCAATAATGGCCGAATACCGATCGGCTGCATCCACGTTGATAGTCGCACCATTATACACGCGGTCCGGCCCGTTTCGCATAAGAAGGTCCTCATTGTTGAGAGCAGATAGGGAACTGCCACTTTACGAGCGACGTTGGAACGCGACCGCAAAGATGCCACCGGAAATTGACCGTATCCCTGATGGAAGACACCACCATAGACCACCTGACGATGGGACAAGAAATATTTAGTAGCTTCTCTCTAGCAATCCGATTTCAAAATCCTCTTTTTGGCTCTCGATTTTCACTCATGTGTTTGTATTTATGATCTTCCGTGTATAGGTTGAAATGGTTTAATAGATGCGATGCTATTATTTTTCTTGTTTAATAAAAAGTATATATAGGATATCATATGTAGATGGAAAAAACGTTCGATGATAGAAAAAATAAATTCGGATTATTTCGATGAATTCATAAGATAAATTGTTTTCGCGTAGAATGCACATTGTGCGATGTATGAGATATTTTTTGAATTGGAAATGTTTCAGAGATTTAAATTTGCTTCCTTCCTCGTTTTTTTTTTTTTTTTTTTTTTTTTTTTGAGGCAGAAGTATATATGTATTGTTTGTATAGTAAACTTTTTTCATCCTACGCAGTTTTTTATTCTATATAATGTAACTGTAATTTGACTACATTTGAATAACTTTCAACAGTTATCATTTCGCATTTCAACAATAGCATTTAAAATAATCATTAACCTATATAACCTTCAGTTATCGGCTTTCAACAAAGATAAATTGAAAGAACAAGTTTCATATATCGTATATCTAAGAGATTTTTACATAAGGAGAAACGAATTGATTTACTATATCGTTCGACCTAGATGCAAACTAGTAATTGAACCACGGGAATATCGGAGAAGCCTTTCAAGATAGTACAATAACTAACAACCGCAAAGGAAATCCAGGCGCATTCACCATTGATACTACTTTGGAATACACAAACTTCCTCCAACTCTTAGTTTTGATTAACTAGAGAAACAATTATCCGGGGGAAAACAAACAATACATAATACTACATAATACTACAGGAGTACATAAATACTTCTCGAGATTTTACATTTTTCTAAGGATTAATTCTTAAGTATTAATGAAATAATCTAAAGGAAAATGGAAAGTCTCCTTCTACTTTTCGATAGCAAATTGGCGCAAGGATAACTGGTAATTAACACGTCGGACACATACTGAATTTAAATTAAAAAAAAATGTCAACCTAGCAACCAAGTCATAGTAATAATTCTACAGGTAGTAAAAATAGTATCCGCTCAAAAATAAGGATAAGGATAAGCTAAGCCTAAACTTAACAACATATTTCGTGATACACGAAATTTTAAGAATAAGAATTCCACACCCTGCTCTCCAAATATGATCCATTCAAATCAAATATAGGTCTCTCAGTGTATATCAAGAAATTCCAACGAACCACTGGAATTATCGTACTCTTACTTACTCGGACTTACTCCAAGCAGGCCATTCAACGATAAATTACAGCTTCCCACTTTCTCTCGCGGCTGACGACATTCTCTTCGGGTCTCTAACGATCGCAAATAAAGCGATCCTGTGACGCATCCTGCACGATTCCAGGAATCAAGTAAATAAGACATCAAACAATTTACAGACCGGCTGAACTGTTCACGGATAGTCGTCGGCAACGAGTTCCACGCTCGACCGCAACGAGGTTGACGAGGCTGACGAGGTTACGGGCGAAGGTGGACGGACCTTGGTCGACCAACGACAACGACAGGCTATGGAAGAGATAGAGACGTGGTGGGCTTGGCAATCCGGGCAAGGTGGGACGAGGTGACGATAGACAGAGACGAAGAGAGGAAGAGAAAGGGCCGCCAACGCTCGGCCCAAAGCCACCGCAGCTCGCCTTGTTTTCCAAGAAGACAACAACTTAATTAGGCCGATCCTCTCCGCCCGTTTCGACTCTATTCTGCCTTCATGAATATGGATGTCGACCGCCGCGTGTCTCGATATATGGGCGCGCCTTTCGTTACTCTGAACGGAACATCTTCGCGCGATCGGCTGATCGTCAAACGCGGGAGTAAAGGAGGACCTTCCTCTATGGCGGTTGGGGAGGCAGAACTAAGGATTGGTAGGGTTGTCGATATGTTAATGTACTTGGGATAGTGGCATGGTGCGTTTAATTATCGAGTAAAATTTGTATGGGGTGGAAATTTATTTGCATATTTTCTGTTTGATTTCGTATTTATGAATTTGTTGGTTAGGTCTGAGTGTACTAAAATGTGCTATGGAGATGAGATATTGTCACGATATATTGTTTAATTAATAAATATGAATATAAACGGTCCTAAATGCAAATTCTCGTCAGAAGGATGTTTCTACGAAAGACACTTTTTGCAATTATGGTGTACGATGACGATAGATGAATGTAATTTCTTTTGCATTGATGTTGTGTATACACGAGACAAAGACTTTTGTATAGGAAGAAAATGATTGATTATATCTACATGGCTGAATTGGAATATTCTTAATTATGCTGTTAAATTCGATTTCATAACTCAAGTATATAAATGACTCTATATATAGAGAATGGAATGAAATAGAAATAACTACATTGTCAAGACTAATACGAATAAACGTCAATCATCATATAGATACATTGTATAGATACGACTAACATCAAAAATTTCACATCGACCCACGCAACTCATTGCCTACGAAGCAGTCATCTGACGAACGAAAGATCCGGGTTTCAGCTTCGATCTGGCAATTCGATATCTCTATTCACATCCTCTCCACATGACATTCTCCTCTGCACCACAGTATGTTTTAATTAAAGAAAACTTTTAAACACTTTGCAGGTAAAATTATACGTTCGTGGTCCATTCATCGAACGAAACGAACGAAAATGCGGCAACGTACACTTAAGAAATCCTCGGAATGAAACGAACAAAAAGTATTACATATATTTACACAGAACGCGTTTTGTTTGTGAAGAGAAACTGCTGTTTGATCGGAACGCAAATGCCTCGATTTCAATGGAGTCCGTTGCTTTTATCCATGTCAGTTTTGTATTTCCACCAGCGAGAAATGTAATCCGTGAGAACGATGTGTTGAACCGGCTGTATGGACGCCATAGTGTTGCTGTACGCTCGGGATTGGACGCGGAATTGGATGTTAATCGAGCAACTCGTGCAGCGAAAAATTAAATTGTATATCACAAGCGATTTTAATATCCGATCTTCCCCGCAAAATTCCATCGATTTAATGGATAAATGCTTTGTATCTCGCGTGTTCCCCCCATTTTTCCGATACTAATTACGGAATACCGATAAACATTCGACCATAGGGATCGGATTCGACCTGTTCGTTCAAAATATTGCAACAATTCTCTGCTTCGCGTAAACACAGCATCGGAACTACCGTGGCTTACGAAAGTACTCCAACACTTACAGTGTAAACACCGTTTGTAAATATTTTATGAGCTATATCAAACATTCTGAAATTTCATTAGCATCATTATCAGACTGAAATGGCGCTATCATATTAACAATGTTTAAAACAAATTTGGAAATACATATATAGAAAAATTGCCAGATATTTAATACAAAAGTATTTAAATAGTCATGTATCCATTACATTAACAACCATCAATATTCAACGGAGTCATCCTTAATTATTTAAATGCTCATATATTACATGTTATATTAAATATATGCTCTATATATTTGCGATAAATGTAACCTCGTAACTTTTATAAATGTTTCCAAATGGATTTCAAATTCTAGCAATATAATTATACTAGTGGCGCTTTATTATTACCAATAAAGTTTCAAAATCTTTAATATAATGCACACACACGATATGTATATAAATATTTTCTATAACAAATAATCAAATATTTTCGTGAACAACTGCGTAATAAAACGAATATTTCCTCGCACTTTTAGGAGACGAACTTACTTGCCCGTTTTTTCCTTTTCGCATTCTTGGCCATCGAATGCTCTTCCGTTGAAACACGAACGGAACACAAGAGACCCAAAGGAAAACCGAATATTCTTCGTTGAAAACGTGCAACAAGAGGAAAGTCGATAGACGTCTCGATAAACTTCTGCGAGTAATCCGTGTTCCCGTGAAATCCGTGGCGTCCGACGACTTCCAGAAAATTATGTTTCGCAACGGGCCAAACTTTGCACTCAATCGATAAGCTACAATGCCGGCTTTTCTCGAACGAGGAATGCGAAATGTGGCTCCCTCGTCGCCGGAGGAATGCCGCGGCACGAACGAATTTCTCGAATCGTTTCGAGATCTCCCAGGCTAATCGTACGGCGATCCGTTCGCGTCACGGCTGTCTCTTCGATTCGATAAGAAACTCCGATAAAGAGCCGAGAGCGAAATCTATCGGGATCGTTGACAGCTCCCGATTGACCCACATTCCGCAAACAGAGAGAAAAAAGCCGGCGTGCAAGCCAGCTGCTGCCGTCGAATCTCTTTAGGATGCGTGCAAATGTTATGTCAACGTCTTGATCCCATTCGAAATACTGACATGGCTTCGCGTTATTAAATTCCTTTTTTTTTCCAATACTTCTCAGATTCAACTTTATGTTTCTTACATGAACGTCAAATCTTTTTAATGTGCACATTTACGATCGTCAAGATTCTACATTGGAGATATCAAGAAAGGAAGATCAAGCCAACGATCGAAAAATTTGAAATTTATTGCTAATTTTAGTAAGAGAGGAAATCATTGGTAGATCGATTGGCTAAACTAGGATTCTGCCAGCCATTTAAGGATAAGGATTCTTTCTTTAGAGAGCTTCAGAATCGAAAGTTTCCACGATCAGAATATTCAAGGGTTAATTAATACTTCAAAGGTCTGCGCAGGAGCTCAAGGTAACGAAGCAAACTCTAACTCTCGAAATCTTTCGTAGCAATTCGGCAGGAAAACATGACCTTATTATTACTAAAACTGAAACTTGCGAGTAACCAAGTTACACGGAACTTGTCGATGTCTATCACATATTAGCTCTTCGTAGAAACTTCGTAATTTCGATAATAGTTCGTTCCAACTTTTATCGTATCGATATTTAACAAAATATTGCCAAAATAAACATCTGTGCGACATCCTCAAAATTAGGAGTGAAAATTTTAGTATATCTTACAATTTTGGAATATTCCACGAATCGAAACGAGAACGACCTATAGGCAGTACAAAGCATAGAAAATTTGGTCGTCGTTTCGTAACTGGATGGCGACAAGCGTCATGATCAAGTAACCCATATTCTCGTTGAATATCAAATCCTCGTGACTATGTTTAACGGTTGATGCCACTACGGAGGGCAAAGAGATGATAAATCGTACAAATGTGAAGTCCATTATTCAAGAATGGAGTTTTCGACGGGGGCATTTTTGTTCTAGCGTGGTGGCTACGAGAGGTCTTATCGAAGGGCTTCGGAGAATTATGATCAGGCTATTATCGAGAAAATTATATGGACCGATTAAAGTCAGAATGATGTAAGTCGTGTTCCCGGAATTTTTCTGCTACGAACTTTCTACACGCGAAAAAAGAAATTCCATGGAAGTGAGAACAAATTTTAGGTCAGTCCAGTTATCTCGATTCGAAGTATAAATATTTGAGCTTTTTCATCGCAATGTAAAATTTTATAATTACGATGCTTTATAGATTGTGAAATCGTATAACTAATTTTTTTTTATCAAAGACAACGAAATCGAAGGATTACTCGAAGTAAAAAAACTCTGTTTTACCGAGTAATAAAGAACAGTTAATTGTAAAGTAGAGGGAAATGAATTGATATACTTTCTAATCTCAACACAAAATCTCTTCGAATTTATGGTTTTAAATATCCTAGCTTCTAATTCGGAATCCTTTAGAAGCAAAGAATAGCTCTAGAAGTTCCGTGTTTTGTCATAATAAATGAAATTTTCTTGGAAACCCAGCGGCATCACGCTAAAAAGACGCGCAACACTATGGGACTTCCGGTAACGCTTTCGACATTACCGTGCGAGATTCTGTTTCGTAAAAGGATTGTTTGTAGTCGGTGGAAGCCTTTGCATTATTATGTGAGCAAACTTAGTCGAGAGCAAGAACGTGTTTCGTTTCGAAGTTCGAGTCGCGCAAATGAGAGTTTGTGCTGTGACCACGAAAGGAAGATTGGCTCTCTCGCTTCCGCTCGACTTCAGAAAATCGCGTTGGGAGGCGGCTGGTGCGTGTATACGTGGCCTACGAGCAGATTGGAAATCTGTTAAGTGACGAGTTTGCTTTAGAAATTAGTGGCAATTCGTCGAGTGGGGATTTAACGGGATTCTGTAAATTCTTGAAAGCAAACTCTATGTTACAGAGACCAGAATATCATTGTCGATATTTGTAAATAAACGCGGTTTATGCTACTTGTAATGTGTTGTGATTTTACAAAGATATAATAAAAGTTATTGAACTTTTTAGTGCTGTATCAAATCAAAGAAATGTTCCGAATGCTTTTAATAATATTTTTATGGAAATAGAATCGTGTTTCGTAAAAGCATACCAAACATTCTGTCTTCGTTCACCACCGATACTACTGTTCACTCTCGAGAGTTCTTACTTTGGTGCACTACTACTTCTGACCGGGCACTCATGCTGCGTCGTGCACGCATTCCTAGAATCCTTTCTTCCAAACAAGGCAATCGCACTGTAATCGAAAGACTACTCCGTTGCTTATACGCTAATCTCAAGAGCAACGAGTGTTCTTGAATGTAAACCGTATAACTGATACCACTGCTGACGCTGGTTCTGCATTTACAATTTTATGCATCGAAGACATTAACAAGAAACGAAAATGGCGATTGCATCAACGTGTACAATACTAAAAATAAACCAACCGTATAGAGAACTATAATAGTGATTCAACGATCGCCTCCGTAACTCTTTAAATGAATAAACGTATGCAACGACAACAGCATGTATTAGCATAGCTTTATTCATTTTCGCGTCTACGAAAAACACTTTTATCGTTCATTATACGTGAGACAATGCAAGTATATAATTTTATTTTCACAATTATTCGCGGCTCTCGTATAACACCTTCAAGACGGTTCAATAAACAATTTTCTCCGGGTTTCTTGTTCACGGAAGCGGACCACAAAACATCCTGGCGTTTCGAGCACGGATACGAGACAAGTTAGCATCTATCTAACGTGCGCAAGGCTATTTCTGGAGAAGAAGGGAACCTGCTCCTCCCCAAGAGCAAATGCGTCGGTACGATGGTGCGCAAACGGAAATGCCATCGGCACATGGCACATGGTATCGCTTTAAAACCACAGCCTCGACTCACGCGCTACGTTTAGAAGCTCGTTCGAAAAACAGAGTACCAAAGAGACAGAGCAATGTACGAAAAGAAAGCGTCGACGTGCTACGCGCCGCCATATCATTCTTCGTTGAACCTTATATTCGTTTTTTACTCGCCGCGGAGCATTACACTCCGTAAATTATCGCGCCACGGGACGCCGTCCCGTAACGTAGATCTCGAAATCTACGCTAATCTTTGTCAGTATGCCCGCGTTTTCACGCTGTTAAAACGATAGAAACGCGAGAGCGATTAACTGTCCGTGATCCGTTTCTTGTTGAACGCTCTTATAAATATTTCGAATTTATTTCCTTTGACGATGCACGCGAATATTTTCTGTGATCCTAAAAGATCGAACATGGAGGTGGACTAAAGAGGGTACGACATAGGTGGAATTGGGAAAGGTGGATTTGGGAAATGATGGGTGGATCTTGTTTATAGCTGAGGTGGTTGGTAAAAAGTTAGTTGATCAAATTTTTTGTTGGTACTTATTGAATTGAAATTGACAGAAAATTTAAGACGACGTTGGGTAACGTGACTCGTAATTTATATTGTACAAAACATTAAAACATTAAAAGCATTATACCACGGATCTTGTTAAAATTTCTTTAACGACTAGCTCGAAAAATATGCCGAGCAACTGGACTTTGTTTCCAAATATAACAGAAACCCAATTGGTAAAATACTTTTAAGATCGTCATTAAAACAGTTCCAGTTTCGAGCACCTAAAGCACCGCAAGAAACTTAATCGCTAAACAAATGTTCACGTGAATTTTCACTAAAGTCCCGACGTGGTCTCATTACATTCACTCTGAGTAACAAGCCATGCACAAAAAACGCGAATTTCTTCCAAAGTGACTACCTACGTAGTAGAATTCGTCCCAGTTTCTGAAAAGGGCAGCTACGCTATCTCGCAGCAAGAACGAGGAGAGGACGCTTTTACTGAATTTCTGGAGACGCGGCATTCATCGCGGCTAAATGCACGCAGCGTCGTGTAATTCAACGACTGAACGGATTACTTTGGGATTAGCGAATCGAACGATGATTTCAAAGTGAAGAGTTCACAATGCAGGTTACCATTGCTCACGTGAAACATACGGGCTAAATAATAAAAGAAGATAGGGAGAAAGGGGAAAAAATAGAAAAATGGGTCGCTTTGTAGTGGGTACTCCATATACAAGACCAGCCATTTCAAGTGCTCGAAACGCGTTTAACACTTTTTACCACGTTGTTACACGATTCCCTCTCCGGCTGTTTTTTCATAGGCCGCGCGCGTAGCAACGCGGACAAGAGAAATGATTCCGCGGCATTGAAGCGCTCTCCGAAAAAGGACGAGAGCTACCGCTTCGACGAAAGCTCGTATCCCGCGAACCTAGCTGCTTCAAATGATGAGCCAGAATTTTGTTCGTTTTTGTCAAACGTACGATAGCGAACAGTAGAGAACGACAAGAAAAGAGAAAAAGAGAAAGAAGATAGAGGATAGAAGATAGAAAAGATAGAGAGGATGTGGTTCACTGGCTCAGAGGCGCATCGCAGTAACTACGCCTATACACCGATCCCTATGCTCGTGTGTTCCCCTTATATCCGACGGTACAGCGTTAAATACGTCTATTTAATGGAATTTTAATGTCGCTTTGAAGGATTCAGCGCGCACACGGTCTATCCAAATCCAGTCCACGTTCGTACGAATTGCAATTTCCTGAACTCCCTTTGCGTATCTTATCACTCGAGGTTTTATTAATTTCGAAAGGAAGTTTATTTGCTAATTTCCGCAGAACGTTTGGCGTACTCGTTATCGACAATTCCTTCCTTTTTCTCGCCTCTATTTCTCGTTCTCTGAGTTGTATGTTTTATTCGTGGGTCAATCCAGCTGTAACGTTTTTGGATCTTCTTGCCTTTTTTTTCCAGCCTCCTCGTATTTGATTTTTTACAAGGGACACACAAGAACCTTCTCAAATGCATACTTTCGTAACCATTTCATTGTTTTTGAACGTTCACCCGCCGCCCGATTTCATTTAAGGCCCGCGTTATTCGAATCCCGTTGGATTTCTGTTTTTTACTTTAAGCTTAAGTGCTAAGAATCTCTTCAATCTTAATACGAAAATCTGAATTAATATTGAATATAATGAAACCCTAATACTGGAGACTAGTGTCATCGTGTATCGTATTCGGTGTACGAAATTCTTTCTACTGTGGAAAGCTGAAATTAAACGCTTCCACAGGACACTATTTATTTTCGGAAAAATATATAATGCAATCGTATTATACGTTCCTTTGTTGCTTTTATATGTTAAAAAATTCAAATTAATGAAAAATGTAACAAAACTGAACCAAATGTCTTAAAAAGTAGAACTGAATAGAATATGCTTTTTATTTTAAACGATGACGGAATTCATAGAACTAATATTTTATTAGTTCGTGGCATACGTAGAAACTTTTATTTTGATGTTGAAATCCCGGGTCATTTATTTAAAATTTTAATTACTTTATCGTTTTTACCTGACCCATTCTGTTGCCACTGTGATGAATATTTTAAAAAGCGACATGATATATTAGAGTTCAAAGTTCAATTCCATGAAAAAAAGCACCTTCTATTTTAGAATAAAATAAAACTATAAAACAGACTATGTAACAATATGATTACATCGTTCCAGTCTTAACAGCCATTACTAACACGTCTATATCCATTAGCAACGTCCAATTTAACTAGATACATTTCTGCTCTGCTAAATATCTATCAATATAATTTATCAATATTTATCAAAGTCTAACCGCATCCATTCGAGACCGACTTGACGCGAAACGTCTCAATTCTCGAATATGCGCATCACTAAATTACCAGGTCTGAGTTTCTTGCGGACGTTCTTGGTGCTCGACGCTCGTAAATCCGAGGCCGTCGACGATTTCGCGCTTTGCCGCAGAACGGAGGATAAAACGTTTGTAACGGTGTCTCTGCAAGGCTGACACACGACTGCCAGCATTTTCAGTCCAGCTAACACGTACTTTAGAAAACGTTACGGCTATCGCGTGTAACTCGTAGCCATGTTATACGATTCATACATTAAATACGTCACTGCGTCGAGTTGCCAATTTCGTGACGCAACAATAAAAGAGAAATAATTGATCTTACATCATTTGTATATTGGATGTTGCAAAACTACAATAGTGGTAGATATTTGGCAGATTCATAAAATTGGTTCGGTCTCAAAAAGTATAGTATAGCAGATTCAATTTTAATTCCCACGTGTATTTAAAAAACCTAATTACTATACTTTCTTTCGAATTGTTGGTACTGATCACTTAAATTTTAAATCATCTTTTGATTTAAAAAGGTGATGCGAAATATTCTACTCCGATCCTACATGTTCAATTATAAAAGAAATCAGCTGATGTTTAAATCTGTTGTTAAATCTCATGTCTCGAACATCTATAACAGGCATTTCTACTCCAAGGTATCTTACCAATATTCTTTATTTAACGAGATGCTAATTGTTCTACGGTGTAACACGACCCACTTGCATTTCCAAGTAGTTGAATAAAAATATTTATTACATCATCCATTTAGTATAAGTCCAAGAGAAAATGGAAATGTTAGAAATTTGACACGAATGCCGTCTTTGCTTAACTAAAATGTTAATAATTCGTTCCAATAAAATATTTTGTCACGGACCTAAAATATTGCTAAAACATTTACTATGCTCGTCTCAGAAAATATATTAACCTACAAATTAATTTATACCTAATCACTTAGGTCCCGCCTGGAACTAATTTAAATTCAAAAACTATATCGATTAATACTCTTTTTACCTAGTTACACCCACAAAATTATTTCTCTTCGGCAGATTCACTGGCCTCATAAATATAGAGCTAGGGAAGTTATCGGAAAAATGCGTATTTCACGTTGTACAGACTTCCAACGTCTCGTCTGAATATGATCGCATTCGTCGAATTCGAACGTTTCAACAATGCATATACATACTCATACGTGTACATATACATACACATGTACATACCTATACGTATTCGATGTATCGTACGTGCGTGAAACGGGTGTGAGCTACACAACCAGGAATATTGAGAGTGGCGCACGCCTCGAAACGGAAGCCTCGGCGTTGATCGTTGGAGCGCCATGGCACACGCCGTTCGTCGTCATTCAACGCGGCATCACGATGCCAATTCGTTTTCGAAGGTAATTTAATCCCTCGTCAATTAACTAGATATTACTCGCAAGCGTTGATTTTCACGCTACCACTTCGCGCTTGACGTTAATGTTGCCTGCCTTCTATCGTCCAATGATGTTATGGTATACAGAGCCTAATCCGTGCAACTTTATAGCGTTCCTTACCTTCAGGAATTTCGGATTTAGAAACGACATATAGCTTGAAAGAGAACATTGTAATCAAGTACTCAAATTTATCAGAATGACGTTTTCGAAAAGAATTTCTGTGAGCGGAGATAAAGGAAGAATAAATTTAATTCCTATCGTAAAAAGTTGCAATAACGTTACAAGTGCATCGATCATATATAATAAACATCGATAGTATCGCTATAACATTTCTAGTTACTTTATATGTTACGTGTCGCAATCGAAATATTCTTTGAATTAATCATACGAACACAAAAATCGAGCAAGGTACAGAGAGATGATTCAGAAATTATAAACGCGTCATACAGTTATCTCAACTGCGTGTTTCGTACGAAATTCAACTCGGTGTGTGTGTTTGTCTTAACGGAGTAAGCTTAATATCCACTTGAAAAACATCGAATAATGCAGACATCCTTGAGCCGAAGGGAAGTATGGGACACTTGAACGAATTAACGAGCTCTGATAAAATTAACATACACGATGCGTCCGACACAAGTGATCTGGTTAAAAGAACCGATCGGCACGTTTAATTAAGTTTTAATCAATCAATGAATGTAGATAAGATTGCAACAATATTTGAAACATTACTTCCTTGATGTAATTGACTCGATGAGAAATATTTCCTTTATTTTAAGACGCTTTGTAAATCCTACATAATGATTCAACTCGAATACATCGTTTTTCATTCTACTCAGGCGTGATTGTTTGAAAAGCTACGGAACAAATTGTCGAACCATGATTTCTCGCAGAAAACAACGGAACCGTCGTTGAAACGGTGCGAAGGTACGATCGGGTAGAAGTTTGTCGAAGCGAAACGAAATTACACCGCAGGGAAATCGATTGGAACGATCGACAGAAGGCCAGGAGCATCTTAGGAGAATCGCAGCAGGTCGTTAAAATAATCGAACCAGTCGAATTTTCTCTCTCTCTCCCTCGTTTGGCCAGCTTCGATAATCACCGACGTTGAAAGGAAGTTATTCCTCGACGAGAGCAAGACGAAAGTTTAACGAGTAATTGCTTCCTTCGTTTTCGCGCCTGCGAACTGCATCGGAATTTCACTTTTTACCAGACTCCACACCGTTTTACGATTGTACCTAACGCTGTTTACCACCGTTCGCGAGAGCCACGTAAGAAAAGCTCTCTCGTCTGCCTGTGTTCCTAGTAGACGCTACGTTTCAACATCGACTCTTGTGACAAAAGAGAAAGACTGAACGATATTAACCGTTCGATGAATATCAAGTTTTATTCGAGAATAAAACTTTCGATTAACGCGTTGAGAGATCCAGATACGATTTGGGAATGAACAATTTTTCAATGTCGAGCTGTGTAAAACGGTAGTCGCGTTTGATCTTAACGCGAGTGAAAGTAGCAAATGACACAGTTACAAGCAATCGTACGCGCATTTTGCGTGATTTCTTGTAGAATCTGATGCATAGCTTGGAAAGTGATTCGACATTTAATTAAAACCGCAATTTACTCGCTGATCAAGCAGAAAGAAGCGCGAACCGAAAGCAATGAATATTCCGATAGAATTTTATCATCTTAACGTTGTAACTTTCTATTATTAACAAAACAAATATCGTAGTCTATGTTTTATTTTTTTAAACAAAAAGGTTAAAAATTTTTAAGAACATTCATAAACGATAAGTAATATAGCGTGTAACGTGTACAAATTATATCTCCACAACGAGATCCAAAATTAATAATCCTCTATAGTATTGCCGTTTCTATAATACTCGACTAGAGTTAACAACAGAAAATACGTGATTAACGCAACATACTCTACGTTTATTCACGACGATAATCAATCTGATTGCATTAATCTATTAACCCTTTCGATGTGTGCAAATTACATGCAAATGCGTAACGATCGCGCGAATAATGCGTTAAATTATCATAAATAAACGACCGCATTTTAACGCCAGACTGCTGGCAATTTGTACCCCTCGGACAGAATTACATATACAAATGTTTCGCTTATTTCTCACACAAGCTGTTTTACAACTTACACGTCTCGATTTTATGGTATTTTCGTTTAATTCTCTGAAACGTACATTTGGTCCTATATATTTTTTAAATTGGGAAAAAATAATATACAACATAAAAATTATATCACAGTTCAAGTTTTCCGACAAAATTCTCGATATTTTTATCTTTTGAAAAGTTATAAGATTTGTTTCTTTATTACAACTTTTAATACATTATATAATATTGATTAGAATTTAGAATGAATGAAAATAGTGCGAGACAAAATGCCAACGCCAAACAATCCGACGTCATACAAAATTTTGGTTTCTATTTTTCATTTCAGTTGACATATTAAAAATATCATCTACCGTGGTGAATAAATCGTTGCATTCCTGTTTAAACGGTTTAAAACGCCACCCGTCGCGTAAAATGGCAATACTGTTTGTTCATCGTGCGCATGGCACCAGTAAACAGAAACATCTAAAAAATGTTACAATTTTTCTCGGTAAAGAATGCCAGTACACAGACATCGTTTTCATTTATTTTTCGCTTACGTTTGTCCAAAAACTGGAATTGCTGTTGCGGTTTCGTCTGTCACGGCTCGCTTGTCAGTTTCATTTGGAATTTTAATGAAGTTTATTATTTTTCAAAAACAAAGAATCATTTCGCTGTTACTTTTTTCCAGCAACTACGTAATACGTACGTACATAAAATTAGCAATCACATCGTTTTAATCCAGTTTAAGTTTATATCCGTAAGATTAAAATTCGTTATAAAATTCGAGGCAGGAATATTAGACTGTATCGCGAAGTAAGTGATACAATCTGCTACTTATTCATTAAAAAAGAAGAACTCGGTGAAACAAGTCGGTTATTTTCTCAAGAGCAGTTAAACCACTCAAATGAGCCTGGAACCGACTCCACGGGGTCGTAATAACGAAACAGTTTTCATTCCACGGATATCGTTTCCAGTGCATTTCCAGCAATTTTATACCGAAACAGAACAAAAGAAGAATCGCACGAATCGCACCGATTAACACATCCAACGATACAGTCAGCCAGGAGGCAACCCCTGTTGCCAGTTGAGCTCCAGCTTCGCCACGAAAAGGCAGAAATAGATGCGACCATTAAGGCATTTTGCTCGTATTCTCCTTTCGCTGCAGGTGGTACGTGCCTTTTCCAAAGAAGTGGCGTCGCTTGCAACGGACGATAAAGGCGGATTCGTAGACACGTCGGGAGTTTCGCTGCCGTTTTCGGTATTGTGTTCCGCCGAAGTTAACCGTGGCAAAGGCAATCGCCTTCACGCTTGGCAAAGGAACGGAAAGAGAAAACAACCTCTGAAAGAGCAACGGCGCAACAGAGAAATGTTAAAACAAAAACGAAAGAGAAAGAGAGAGACAGAGAGAGAGAGAGAGTGAGAGATACGATCAGCCGCGTGTAGAAATACAGAGTAGCACAAACGCGACGTACAGTTAAATACCAACTTCATGGCTGTTTACAGCCGAAATTTATTTCCATCGCGGTACCAACACACTGCCAAGCTGCTAATTATTCGCTCGCCATTTCGCCGCGGCGAGACGAAACGAGACATCTGCGAAACTCGATGCGGCGCGGAACGATTGCTTCGGGAAAACTTAAAATCGCTGCGTTCACGGTTTCCCTTCCTTCTACCTTGTCGCACCCTGCTTTTCCTCCAATCATTCTAAACCTCGCCCTTCGCGGTTGCTCTCATTCTTTATCGCCTCCCCGCGGCGATTCCTTCGTCGACAAAAATTAATATCGACTCTCTGGAGGGATCGAACGTTCTCTCGCACGAAGTCCTTTCGATCTTCCTCTTCCCAGTCTTAGATCGTGTTTCGAATGCTCCCTAATAACGATTTTCTTATTTTTGATGATAACGAGAATCACCTCTGAGGAGCGGTATTTAAAAGAGCCGAGAAAAAGGGTCACTTCTTCTCAAGTAAGCCGATGAAACTTTACTCATTGTTTGAACCGGTCCAAATAATGAACAACCTCGGAGTAAAAAGAAGAAGAGGGCACCATCTTTTCAGTGGTTAACGACACCGTCGACCTTCTAGTCCAGCGAGTTCTAAGAATAATTATTCATTATCTGAAAATCAATTATCGAATCGCTTCTATCATGATAACGAGTATCGGCTTATTCGCTCCACGTTCTTTCGTTCGAACTATAATGTTATAATAGCATAGCATTTCTTTTAAATAACGAGATAATCGACGGGTATTAGAACGTAACGATTCTTCAAATGTTCAGCAGGATTGCATTCTGGTCTAATTCCTATGATATCACCCCGTCCATTATATAATTTCGTTCTTTACATCCCATCCAGAGGTAATATAATCTATACGCGGCTACGAGTAGTGGTTCCGGCAACCGGCGAATATCATCGTCTTAATACGCGAGAGCTCGTTTCACGGTTGCGGAAGCAGCGGCGACGGCTTATAATGTCGGTCGATCAAAATAACCGCCCCGTCTCCCCCAAGAATGCCAGCTGCGCGGGGGTGGAATTATTCCCACGAATGTGCCCAGTTCGGAGGATAATCGGACGCCTAGCAGGAACGCTAGTTGCGGATCCGATAAAACGCGATCCGTGTTAACCTATCCCGCTTGCTACTGTCGCAACGACGCGACATTCGTTCCTTTTGAGAGAATGTACGCATGCATAATTTCGAGTGACGCGAGTTAGTCTTCGTAAATGTGTTTTTGCAAGTGCATGTTGAGGGAAGAAACAGTAAAAGCCTGAATTTGGTGGTGAGTTTTTATGTAGAGAAGGAAAAGGAAATGGGTTTTGTAGAAAAGGATGGAAATATTTGAGAATCATGAGCGAGGTTTCGTGCGTTGAATAGCAGATGTGCATGTTACGGAGGGTAATAAATATTGTACAAATTACATGGTTTGGAGAGTTTAATGCATTACGGCAAGGAAAGTTGATAGTCGAGGATATAATGCTTAATAAGAATGATTAGAACTCTAATGTTGCTAATGCTTTGAAATGTTACGATATACGAAATTGGACTTAAGAATGCATCAGTAGTCAATATATTATGTGTGTTACGCAAATATTGAGTATATCTTTTGAAAAGAGGAATTTAAAGTTACGAGAGTAATTTTTATGTGAATCGTATCGATCATTTCAGTAAATCGGATTGTATTGTTTACTGATTTAATTGATTTATTTAAAATATACTGAATTTCAACATACAACAACATGTAAACGCAAATAGAGGAATTTCGAACAGAAAGAAAAAAACGCAACATTCGTATCCAGTCAGGCAGACTGCAACATTCGTCAGATATGTACATGTGTTACGTGGTTCGGTAACGTTAAAAAGTTAATTTTTCCTGAACCGAACTAGCAGAGCGAGGAGAATGCCAAGCACGCGGTATCTGACTATACAGAGACCGAATCTCACAGCCACTGACAGCTGTGTTCGCAGGAAGAACGGTGTGCACATCCGGTGACGCTTGTATTAAGACCCCGACAACTTTTTCTTTCGAAAATGAACAATTCGCGTGCACGTTTCTTTGCTTTACTTTTAAGAGTCAGACATTGCAAGAAAGTATTAAAGGAAGAACTATATATATAGATGTACCATTTTGGTATAATATAAGCAAGAAAATATTCGTGGAACGCCGAGGGTATGTCGTTACGTAATTATAAGTTTGGTTTGAATTGAAACGAGTTCGTAAAAAAGGAAAAAGTATTTTGGATTGTCTAACTCCCTTTGTCGAACACAGATGCGGAAAATTTACAGTTTCATCGCTAAATTGTGGACGTGTACATATATGTAAATATATCAAACAGGAGAACGTGCGCTTGTTGAAATTTCTTGCGAAAATATGACTATGCGTCTCCGTACACCTTATTAAACGGCATTGCAAGATCATGGTAATTATGATGATTAAATCTGGAATCTATAATACTTCAAATTGAAATGACTTTATTTCAATAAAACGAATTTAAAATGGTCAACAGCTATGAAAATGATGAATAATATCGTATATAACATTGTACTAAAGTATAAAATAACGTGTTTTAAACTGTATTATATATATATATATATATATATATATATATATATATATATATATCTAACTTCCCTTTCTCTCCATCAGAATTTTATTTAATATGAAAATATGAATCTGTTAATTGGATATAAAAATTAATAAACTATAATATTAAAAAGTCTACTCAAATGAGTTTAACCAAAAGAAGAATACGTTAACTCCACATGAAACAGAACTTCATATATACGAAATCATTCGAAAAATGAATAAAGCTGTGTTTTATTGCAAACAGATCGCAAACGAATACAGATCTAAAATATAAAATTGAAATAACCGATTGGTTTTGATATCTATCTTTTCCACGCGAACGTTACAAAATTAATGAAATTATCGTTGCTCGGAACAATGGAATGACCGAATTAATTAATCAAATTGAATCGCTGACGCAAACAATTAATAAATTTATCGATCGTTCAAGCCATTTACATTCGGCCGCCTACGCTTTGAATCATTCATACGGAACCGTGTGTTCGCCGCAACCTATCACACCACGTGCGCGCGATACGCTTGTATAAATAACATCACGAACGTAGAAATAATTTAGCCTAAACTGCATCGACTACATAGGTGCGTGTGAACGGGGAATCGTGCACGAGGAACTTTTACACGCATCGTTAATTCTAATGAAATAGCAGCAGCTGCGCGTCTCGAAGAACGTTTGTCAAACATGACACTATAATGCGGGATCTTAACAGATTGCAATTAAATGACCCAATTAAGTCAAAGATGTGACGTCATACTGTGTTAATATTTATTCACATTTTTCATGCAAGAAATTAAACTGCTTATTCAGAATTAAAGTTCGATTTTGCATCTGCTAAATCTAAATGATTAATAAAAAAATCTTTCTTGAAATAAGGATAAGAATCCTTATTTCTAAACATGATAATATCAAAGATATCGTTTGACCATTATTATCGTCGTCATCGTTATTATGGTTATCATTACATAAAGTAATTACATTTTTATTGAATTTCTAGTTTTTATGTCACTTTATGATTAAATAAATGCATTTTAATACAGAGAATACAGATGTTTTGAAGCTATTTTAAAAAATTGTTAAATTGGCTAAACTTTGTGGAAGCGAAAGGCAAGTAATATTCTGGTATCATAACGTGCAACATTTTAAAAATATTGAAGAGGATGAAAAAACACGTATCTAACTCCAAAATCACATAAAAAGAAAACTAATTGATCGACAATGTATCGAACTTCAAACCTGCATGTAAAAACATAGGAAATCCGATCTATCACGCTCTTCCTCTATAATCTTAGATTTCATTTATAAGAGAAACAACGCTTCCGACTATTTCTATAAAACCTATTCATCACAGAGGTTCGACAAAAATTCTAAGTTCCATATTACATTCGCTGCGAAAGAAATCAGACGAAACATCGAAATTTCAACTTGGTCACAGAGGGATCTAACCACGGAAATTCTGCTCTAAATCTTCCAATGGCAACCACCGATTGGTCGCGTGTCTAAGTTCTGAAGAAGCGGAAGCGAAGTGCAGCTGCAGCTGCAAGTCCGGGCGGAACATTAACGACATACCACAAGCAGAGACTAGCCGGTACTATTACTCGACTAATCACTTTGTAACACGCTTGTAACAGCAAGCAAGCGAAAGACAGAGAGGTTAGAGAGGAAAGCTGTTTCCTTCGAGGTTAGCCAAGGCGAGTACAAGAAGTACGAGCCCTGGCTGGTGGCTGTTTCATGGTACTGGGTCGAGGGCCCTGAAAGAGGTGAGGCAGGCCAACAAACGGTGCCAAGTGCCAACTCCTCTTGTTAGGGAACAATTAAGAAATGCAGCGCGCTGCAGCTAGCGCCGTGCGAACGTTGAAAGAGGAGCAGTGAGTTTTCACGCGAGTTTCGCGCACGTACACCAAAACAAGCCTGTCGCCGTTTCATACAGTATTCCAGACTCGTTCCCTTAAAAGCTGTCGGCAATTAGAACTATTAGTAGCGGTGAAGATAATGAACCAGCGGTCTATGGTAAAGCCGCAGTTTCTCCGGAAAAATTATTCATTTCGCCGAAGTTAGATGGAAAAGCGATATTTCGCAGCACGAACAAAGCTAAGAGAGATTTTCCGGTATATGTGGGCGACTTTTATCGATGCAATGGTAAAATGTTAAAGTTAAATAAAACGTGATGGTATTTTAATTATTCTTCTTTATTCAATAAAGTTTTACGTAATTATAACTGTAGTCCAACTGTATAGTTGTGTACACATGCGTGAAATTCTATTTGGACAAGCTTCCAGAATCTCGAAAATATGAAGATTAAAATACCCTCGTTTAATTCGTTAAACTCAGTTGAATCTCTAAATACACTCCATTTTTAGACCATTTTTATTTATATACACATAGCTTTAACTCTTTAAAACTTTTACCTCTTTATACAAGCCGCTCAGAAAGCACATTCATATGGAACAATTGCGAAATAGGGAATGATATTTTTTCAATTGATCGTAGAATTTACCTTTACCTATAGAAGTTACCTTCTGTCATAACTTGTGATAAGTGTTTTCTTCTTTTTTTTTTTTTTTTGTTAAAGACCTCAACATTAATTGTATTCTCTATGTAACGAAATTGAGAAATTTATAAAAATCATAGTTATTAGTTAGACTTTTGAGAGATTCATATAATTCCTCCAGACACTAATCTTTCAACAGAACGATCTTACCCTACCACGAAACACATTATTATCTCCGAACCCAAGCTTCCTCTCAAACTCAAACACCTACTATTAATTCCTCCTCTCTCTGTCATTAGACCTAGTACAAATTGCCGCTAGTGACCCTTTGTCTACACTTTGTATGCACTGTGCACGCGGAAGCAACCTGCGATACCCGTAAAGTTTCGCACGAAGCCCGTTCCACCGAATGTAGTACACATTTTTTCTGACTATTCAAGCAGGGTTCCGGGGCCTCGGCCACGGCAGCATGTTTCTAGTACGCCTGTACACCGGTATCAGATTTGATGGGGCCATGCGGTCGTGTTACGTCGGTACAGATCGTTACGAGGGGCGATCGTGGCCCCTTTCGTTCAGCCATTACGAGGCATTAACTGGCCCTGTCGACTATTACCCCCGTAGCAACGGTTATAATACTTCTTTTCGGCCCGACGATACCGCGTTTTCGAGGCAAGACCAGTTTCCAATTGCCCTTTGTTGCTACGTTTTTCGCTCACCCTCGCGCCATGCTTCGTCGTCTCCACTCTACCTTCGACTGACACGAAACCATGATCCCGACACGCTATTCAGGTAAAGAGTAACTTCCACATATCGTTCGTTTGCCAAAATGAGCCAACCTGAACTCCTCACCCTTTTCCTCGTAATGTTCTCGAAACATATGGACTGTTACCCGTGGTTTTTAATAAACCATTAACGAAAATGCTTAAGGAGATTGGTAGTTTACGAGAATTAAGTATTACAGGATAATAAACAAAAACAATAACAATAATAAATAAAACAATTTCTAGTGGCGATTCCGGAAACTTTTCAATCTGCTCTGGCGAAAGGCATTACAGATTTAATAATATGTAAATCGGTATAGGAATTATTTGACACTTTATATTCAACTCGTTAATCCTACTTGATTTTATACGTTTGGTAAAACTCGGATGTAAGAGGCTTTTTAAACTCATCAGCGACAGGTTACGTAACGAACATCGTAATGAAAGCGAGAGAAAGCGCGAATGAGATGAGTGATTCGTGACAAACGAGTGCTATCGACAAATGAGAGGTATATCTGTGTTGGTATGTGAATAATGAGTGAACGAGCGAGAGTCTCTCATCCGGACGAGTAAACGTGCGAAACACTAAATGAGACATAAAGTACCTATACAAACGAGGCTCATAAGACACTTGAAAAATACCTATTAAAATTGGAACATGTATTTATTTTAATTTCAAATTTTATCAAGTTCCCAAGTTAATATATAATATCTATATCTCTTTCTGATAATTCAAACGTTTCAACGCGAATGAACGTTAAATCATTCGACGTGGTTGATGAGAGAATTCATTTGCAGCCATAGAGAAGGAATTTTCTGATTCGATAATGGTTTCGAAGAAACAAATTCCAATCTCAAATTTTGCAAGTTTTTAAAGTAAAATACAACTTTTCCTATTTGAGAATTATTTCAAACGTTTGAATGCGAATAAACGTTAAATAATTCGACATGTTTGATGAAACAATCTACATTCCATACAATTTCCTCATTCAATGATGGCTCCTAAGAAACAAATGTAACATATGAAATATACAGTGTAATATACAATACGAAATCTATGATATGCGAAATACCCAGGGGTCGAGAGAACGATGATGCATATGCAGGGGAAGGACGTACCTGGAACCGGAGTTGTGGAATAATTAACCTACCACAACGGCCCTTCGTGCTTAAAGAACGGGCTTGCCTTTCAACGACTTCATTCTTCCACGCACTACGAGGTAGTAATAAACTCGAAGTCGTCAAGTTATATCGAGGCCCAATTACGGTGTAATAACGCGGAATTACATCCTTTTCGCTCTTGGCGAAACATTTTTCAGCCACATAGGATTATTAAACTAATACGATAGAAAAAAATGAACGCCATGGATATTTTAATTCCTCTCTATTTCTTATGCAATGCTCCTAATTCTATTCACGAATGTTTTCTTTACTTACCACAGTCTAAAATCGATAAAAGTTTATTAAGACATATCAATTCCGCTTTCCTATCCAAGATTCGAAATACTCTCGATTCTCAATAAACTCCCATTAACCTTACCAAGCTGCATCTCTCTTACATTCACTCTGTAATTCAATATTAATCTCACCTTTCACCTTCCTATCAATTACCAGATCGAAGCTAGTACATCATTCCATTTCTAATTACCAGCTGTCTCACAATCGCAAAATCGTTTCTCCATTGAACCACGAGATAATTAACCGAAACTCATACAAACCGAGAAATAATAAGCAGTATGGTTAATTGGAATCGCGATTATATCGCGTCAGTAGAATTTTGCAACAGCAGACTCAAGATAGAAGTGATCGGTGATTCCTCTTTTGTCCTAATCGGTGCAATTTGAAGCGCGTGGGCGTCCAACTGCGCATAACGAGCGCGAGTACAGTCCTGCACGTCGTCGAACGCACGCGATTGCCGGATAAACGCGCACGCGATTACTTAGAGCCGGTTGATAGACGCGAGTTCGACGATGCGATCGTCGATTCGAAGCGAGGGTTAAAGGACTTCTGTCTGCGAACGTCTCTCGAGTGGCTGCTAAGTGTACGCGATACCTGAGCCCTCTCTCGCGAATCCCGCGGTAATTGCGCGCGAATTCCGCGACGTCGCCGCGTCGGCTGCTTTTTATTGCCGGTCGTTAGTGTAATTAGGTCCCAGCGAGCGGGTTCGTGAGCCGTGGTGGTCGTACGCTCGTCCGTAATCACGGACAGACGTATACGGAAAACGGAAGCACCGTCGTCGCCGCGACAGCTCACTGAAAACATGTGTATGTATTCGCGACAGCCGTCGTTCGTTACGTAAAGTTAATTTATACGCGTTCCCACTACCGCGCTCTGACTGCGTGAGCTTGAAATTTTTCTGATAAGGCAATTCGTCGACCTCCAGACGGCCTCTTTTAATTGGCTTCTTGAGAGTCCGCGTCGCGCCGACAGAAATATACCAGAATACTCGAAATTACCGGCGAGGCTAAATTCTAGCGATAGAATCTCATTCCAAGATTCTTTCGATGCTTCTTCGTGTGGATTAGAAAGTTAGATTAGGAATTGGTGGATACGGGCTTCGAAGTGGCTGTTTTGTCGATAGTATGATTATAAATCACCAAGACAATGCTTGATAAAATTGTGATAGTTAGAAAAGGAAAATTCTCTTCAAAAAGCAGTGACGATCATAACGATAGAAGATATCAAAAATGTTTGTCTCGCCATTATAATAAGTAGTTGTAAGAATGAAGTAGGTAAATAGAATCTTTAATACGAAAATAAGAAACAAGAATAATAGATAATTGTAAAATACTTCTAGCATTTCGATTGCAAAACCAGGATATTTTTAATGTAAAATATGTTAAAAATATTCATCTACTGAATTAACTTTTAATTATTCCATAAAACAATATAATATCTTCAAACTTGTTTTTATATCCAAAATTTCTATTCATTAATTCCATTTGTACATTTCAATACAAAAGAATATTAAAATCACACTCAACGACTCATATCCCGTACTCTCGGAAATAGGAAATCCGAACTGAAGATTGTAGTCTAGAATTTCCACGACAGAGAGTAGTGGATGAATGTGTCGATCTGGAAATACCGAATACGAGCAGAATGGCGGGCAAAAGGGTGAGAATGCTCGTATCGCGGAGCTGTTGATAGCGGTTGTAACAATTTATTCAGTCGAGCGACGCGCGCCACGAAGGGAGCGCGTCTGGTCCCTTGCGAAGAAGCTCCGCCTTCGTTCCAATATCTCTTCTCGAGATAAAGCAAGATTCAATTTTACCTTTCTCTTGTATTAACGCCACGCGAATAAGGGTGAAGAGGAAGATCTAAGATCCCTGCCGCCAAGTGATATCGACTACCGAACGAAGGTGTGAGGCGAACACCAAATAATTTTAAATACGTGAAAAGATTTTAAACAGGTTAAAAAATTCAAAGACAGGTGTGTGGTGATTGACAATCTATTCGAAGATATTTCGACGTTAATGGTATCGATGATATGAATGCGAGGGTTAACGTACTGATAAGAAAAGATTGAATGTCTTTTGGCTACATTAAGTGGATAATAAGTTCTTATCTTAAAGCGTTGTTCGTTCGCCTTGGGATATAATATGTGGTACAGAATGTTTACAAACGTGAAGAAATGTTTGAGAATAACAGATTAGTGGAAAGAAGATTCATATTAATAATCGCTTGTAATTATATTTTGCTATGAAATATATGGGCTATAGTAAGTGATCTAATCTAAATACCTTGTTTACTCAGGTTTGGTAGCAGTGCCTAACTTCTCAGAAACCAAACGATTCATCTTGATAAAATTGTTTGCACTGTAGCTTTTATGTGGCTTACATGTCAAACTTAATTAACATTCAAATTCAATAATTAAATTCAAAAGTAAAACATGAAACGCATTTCTCATCCTTTTGTTTCAAACATATTAATAAATCATACTCTCTTTCACATAAGGTACTCTTGATACATGCTATCGCAGATTAAAGGCCAGGAACATTTTGCCTTTTAATGTTCCCCTCTAATTACACTGTTTGCCGCTCCGTTGCGATAAATCGCGTCTGTTCATCGTCTTAAAAATCGCGCGCCCAAGCTGCTTTACGAATCACGCCTCTTATAAATTATACCTAAGATTGAATCTACGGACGTCGCGCCGTATAGTTTTCTGAGTTCCCGGTTCAGGGAGGGAAACTTTCGATTGAATGAAAACGATATCTCGTTGCGTCCCCAGCGAGAAGAATCTCGTTAAACCGTCCACGCAAAGGAAGAAGTTGCCGGTTAAAACGCATTCAAACGGTAAGGCGCGCGAGAACGTAATACCGGCTACTTTACTACACGACGCATCCAACGACTGCCATAAACCTAAGACTTAAGGCAAGAGATTTTTCGCACGAGAGAGAAAAGTAACGCGAAGCGAACGTTGTTATTTCAACGTAGTCGCGGTTGGGCAGAGAAACTTGCGCATTTCCGGCGTTTTCCTTCGTTTCGAGCCGGCGTGCGTCTTCGGGGAGAAACTAGTTTTAACGTTAACCCCGTTTCGCGGGGAGAAGATGTAGAAGCTTTCGAACACGCTCGAATTCCGAGGAGAAACGCTCCGCGTGTTTTATCGTCGTTAATACCTTAATGCCTCTAATTGAATAAAGCGGAATTCTAGCGGAATGAGCGTTTGAAATAATTTCCCGGCGATGCTTTATGGAAATATGTTTTTGGAGGGAAAAAAAAATAAGAGAGAAGAAAGAATTTTTCATTGTTGCGCGTTATCGTGGAAGCTTGGAATATAAAAGCGCATTAAATTCCTGAATTAGCGTACGAGAAATCTATTCCAGTCGCGAACGCGATTATACGACGTTCATTCGATTTAAACGGCGAATTAACAGTGCTTTCAGCGCAAAACTCTGCGTTGAGGAATGTATCCAAAAAACTGACCAGGTTTTCCAACGTTTCGATCAGCATGGTCCACATGCACACACCGACCGAACAATCGAAACAACGTTTCATTATTTTACGAATTGACTGAAACTTCTCTCTCTTTCTCTCTCTCTCTCTCTCTCTCTCTCTCTCTCTCGCATCAAATGCACCATTCGTGAAATAATAAATAGATGTGATTTGCATCCGTGAAAATCGTGTCGATAGGAACAGAACGAACATACGACCATTAGGAGCGTCTATTTTCCACGCTATGGTCCATCGAGGAATATATACTAGTGGATGGAATCGAAGCTCTCTGAATCGTTTTGGTAGCGAGAAAAAAAGGGCGATTCTCTCTTTTGCTATCTATCCCTTTCTCTGACCAACCAATGGCGAAGGCAAAAATTTCATTAAAATTCCAGTGGACCATAGAGCCTCGTGGCACGATGCGCGTTTTCTCTTTCGTAAAAGCCAGTACGGCTGGCGCATGGCGGCAGCAACGGGTTACGCAATCTGATGCTCTTTTTTTTCCTCTCCTTTCTGCACGCTCATTACACGAACACCTTAACCAGCTGGACGCGATAACGCGCGTTTCGCCTAAACATCCGGAACACCGCGCGCCACATTATATCCTCATTATCCTTTTTATCGTCGTCCGGAATACCGGGGCTCTCTTGGTCTCGCTTCACGGAATCGTTTTCTCTTGTCGAGCGCTCTGGCAGGGCACTTTCGCACGTTTACACGCCGGCTACAAAGTGTTTTCCAGCGGAATAAAGAGAAAGAGGACAGGCAAGAGGGGGCTGAGAGTGAAGAGATGGCACGCGAGAGGGAGGGGAGAGAAAAGAAGAGGAAGGCACTCTGGAGGGTGACTGTAATCCTGTCGTTGGAATATCCGACAAGACCGGCACGATGTTGCCTTCCTCTTTCGTTGTTCCCGTCTTCGTCGTCGTCAGGCTTTCCCTATCCCAACCTTTTTGCCTTGCGCTTCATGCGCCAAACACGAGCTAAGCTTACATCGCGGCCGGATTTCGCTTAAAGTAAAGAAAAGACGCGAGCTAATGCAGGTAAAGCTGCTTTTTCCCTCATTCTGGACATCCCGTTCTACAAGCTGTCGTTGTTGTTACTGTTCGTCGGATTTTCTGTGCGTACACGTAACCAAAGTATCGTTTTTAATTCGACGAGGTAACTCTTTACCAAAGGGGATGAGCAGCTTCCTCTGCATGTTAATTAAAACTCACGCTGTGTTCTTTGGTCTGGTTGAATGTTCCTTAAGGGAAATTATTTTTTAATTGCTACCCAGGCTCGAGTTAGGAGGATTGCCCCGGGCGAGCCGATTAATTTATCTCGATGGTTTCCTAAACCACCGCAGCGTAAACGATTTGTTTTTCAGCCGCCGTGCGAGGATGCGTTTGAAAGCATCGTTCAAACAGAAAGGAGAAGGACCCTCTAATTTTTAACTCACAATTAAATTATACGTACTACGCTTACTTTCAGATTTCTCCGTACAATATTTTTCTGTAAAAGAATTCGGATCAACGTATTTCTAATATGAATCTTCAGAAGGCAGTTTTCTTTATAGTAATAATCTCCACTTTTTGTACTAATAATCAATAAAAAGAAACTGGATTTCGCTCCACAAAAATCTGCATAAAGAAGAACAGAATTTGCTATACACCAACGGCAAAAATTGAGACTCGAATTTGTTTCGAATTTTTACCGCGTTGTTGCTCTTTCATCGAGCCAATGATCTGGACAGACTGGCGTCGCCACCTTAAAACAGACTTCTCTACGATCTATGGATTCCAAGACGGAAGATAACTGCTGTTTTGTTGCGTTTTCTCCGTTTTCCCTCTTCTTCGCCCTCAGACTCTTCGTCCGCTCTTCGCACAGCCAACCGTAGCGCGCCTTTTCCAACTCTTACAGTCAGCTTTTTCTCCCGCGTTTCCGTTTCATCGAGGGTTTCGAGAACTTGCAAGAGAAACTTGCAGTTCGCGGCCGACGCAAAAACACGGAGTCGACATGGCACGCGACTAATACGCGAAAGAACCAAGTCGATCTAACCTTCTCTCAGCATTTTCTCACCCCTGTCCTGTAGAACGAAAATCTTCCTTCTCATCAAACAGCCTGAACCGGACAAGAAAAGTTGGCTAATGATTTCTCGGATGAATACGTGCCGAGGATCGGTAACTCTTTCAACGGGATATCTTGAAGGAGGTAGAGCGCAAGAGGCTTTCAAAGAGGATAATTCAACCGCGATGGGGCTGAACAGGCCGCATCCAAAAGCTTCGAGGAGCCACGTTCCAACTTCCGGAGCACGGCCAGCAAAGTCAATGTCTCGGCATTCATGGGGGGGTCGTGGTCTCGACCACAGGAATGCGCGGCTTCAAATACCGCATGGTAGATGAGTCTCTGCTATCATCCTTCATTAGCCAGTCGGCCTTCCTTGCGAGCGTTCGAGAGGGTTGCTCGGACGAAACCTCGTGAGACAGAGAGAGGGAGTAGGAAGGACAGTGAATGTGCTAGCTTTTAATCTTCGAAATCTTTAGGACGTTTGGCGACGACCAAAGGGAAGCTCTCTCATCGAGACTGTCGGCCAGTTCTCTCGTTTTCAAACTCCGCGATTCGCCGCCACCTTTCGATAATTCTGTCCCTCTCTGTCTGTCTGTCTGTCTCTGTCTCTCTCTCTCTCTCTCTCTCTCTCTGCATACTTACGCAAACATCATTCGTAGATTTCTAGGCAGAGCAAAGAAAGTATCCCGGCAAGCTCCTCGAGTTTACGGTCGAATTAAGGATTTACGCGGGGTAATTCAGGAGTCGGGGCAAATCTTGTACGAGAGCAGATAGAAAGGGAAGGAAAGAACAGGCGAAAATAGAGAAAGAAAGAAAGAAAGAGGGTGAAGGCTCTCTTGTGCCAGGACTAATTATCGAAGTCGGGGTCAGTTTTTCGTTTATAAAATTTCGTGACCCTTTCTAAGAAAGTTCGCGACACGGCTCGTTAAATGGAACGATTTCCGATTATGAAAATTTTCCTTCGGCCGAAGGTCTACGAAGTTCGAAACAGCTCGAGGAGTTGCCGTTCGATCGGCAATCGGGTTATTTTTCAAAACTACCTCGAGTTTCCGTTTATCAAAGGAGATTGCATCGCCGATAAACGAATTATAAAGATCTGATAAATTAGCAGCGAAACTTCTTCTTGAATTTGTGAATTCTCTCCTCGAACGATAGTTACTCAGAAGTTGTGTTACCTTAGAATAAATCGTGTAACCAAAGAACCACAATTTATCTTTACCGGTAAAAAAGAATTAACTGCTACGATTATCTTTCGACTTTCTTAAACTTTATCCTTCGTTCATTTAAAACAAAAAGTTTCCAGAAATTTCATATACAACATACTTTCTAATTCACGTACTTCTGTGATACTTCTTTGATACTTTGTACAACGACAACTTCTCTGCTACCAACAAACTTACGAAATTAAGAAAAAGACAAGTTAGCAATCAAAAGGGAGGAAAACCGTGTTTGCCCAAGTTAGACGCGTTTCGCGTAAATTTCATTTCATCTTAGGTGGATATACAGGCAGAACACGTTACACGTGAAATGTGCGTGCAAATTAGATCAATGGGTCAGTTTGAGAAGCTCGTCGAAATTAATATCCGTTCTGTTAGTTACCAGAGAGACTCGATACTTGGGGTTTACGATTCATGATCGTATCATGGCGTACAGTTGCAGCCACAAGTGCGGATTAAATTAACGTACTGTTTGGTATCTGAATAACGGAAAACCGTGACCTGCGGTTTTGCAATATATTCCAGTTTTTGCGCGATGAAAAAGTAGACGTGTTCTGCATCCAGTAGCGCGCATTTCCGCTATTTAAAACACTCGCGGAAAAGGTAATTGTAAAAAACGACGTTACCATAAAAATAACTCTGCCCTATGTAAATTTGTTTTCTGCGCTAACAGGAATTTTCAATACGTTATTCTATCGCGTTACTAGACAAAAGACTTTTTACATAAATTGATTGCATGTCAACTATGAAATGTTTAAAAAATAAAATGCATTAGAAGTTTTCATTATATACATGCTATATGCACATTATAAAACGTCCATAAAGCCACGAATGTTCGTTATCAAGCACGTTATCAACATCGATTTCTCTGCAGAAATCAGCACGTAATGCTCCCTTATCGTCGATCTCGCGTTACAATAACTCACATAGAATACGCTTCCATGGTATTTATATATCTTCAGTTACGCAGTTTAGCAGCACGCAGAATATGTAACGTCATACTCCGAACGCAGAATCGTTCAACAAAAGATTAGACGGCCCATTCGTCCGAGAATCGAGCGAGAGATCGAGGGTTCAGCATCATCGTTACGAGAACCCCTAACATCTATTTGCTCCATGAACCGATAATGAAACAAATCCCCACGCCAGAAACAACCGTAGGCGATAAACCAAGCAGCGTGGAATCAACAACGAAAAGGAGAACGGGTGAAAATTTTCGTTTCGCCCCTGGCCAACCTGGTACGACCTCGCGAGAGAAGGTGGAGAGAGAGAGAAACGAGAAACTCGACGAGAGGTTCGGTGTTCCCTCCGGCCTCGGTAACAGCAATTTCGCGTGGAACGAGAGGAAAAAGTGGCGAGCAAATTCGCATAACAAGGCGGACAACCGCGCAATTAAAATTACGTTCGCGCGAGCAAAGAAAGCGAAACACGCGACCAACAAAAAACTAAACGAGAATTTCGTGTCTCGTCTGGCCTGTTGGTCGACGGTGTGCGAGTTGAAAAATTTCTTGCGGAAAGCTCCCATCCGTTGCTCTCCGCGCGAGAGCGCCACCGATGGACCACCTTTCTCACGTGTGGCACCACTACCTTCGACCTGCTACCTTTCTCCTGCATCCCCATCGAAACTCATACGCCTCTAAACCACGCATTTTCCAAACACAACTCGTGCATGTACAGGGCGAAGAGCATGCATACGTGGAAAAGAGAGGGGCCTGCGTTCGGTGGCTCTCAACTGGCAGAGAGGCAGCCAAGCAACCAGCCAGCAGCCGGCTCTGCCCGACCAACCAACCATTCCACATTCCATTCGACGGTTCTCTCTCCCCCGGCACATAATGAAGTCAGTCCTGGCGTTCTAAGCCCCGGTAATATCGTGTGGCAGGGCCCTCCCCGAGATAATATTGGTGATGTATGCTAACGGGCTTTTCGGTACCAGGCTACGTCGTTTTTACGTCCCTTTCGTACCGGCGTGTCCTCCTAAATGATTTACCGCGAAAAAGAGAACGCTTGTGGGGGTCGGCCACTATCTCTACGCCGTCCACCCCGCCAGTGCCACCCCCTTCCGGCTAAAGAAAAAACTTCACCCTTTTAATCCCACCCTTACTGTCCTCGTACATGTATACCGGTGGCGAAAAGCGATCTTTTTTTTTCACGCGACCATTGAAAATTCCAAGAGTAAACCACCACCGGAGACTTCGTTAACCTTCAGCCACCGAGGGTGTCTGTGGGTTGGTCTTTTATAGGCAAAGGCCGACCGGACGATGTGGAATGTTTGAAAGTTGGCGATTTATACGGGTTGCGGGCCACATTGTTCCATGAACGCGAGGGTAGCTGGTATTTAGAGCGGCCGACAGAAGTGAAACTCATAATATTAATTAATGAAAGGGTATTTACGTGGCAGTAACGACACATTGTTCCGCGAGATTTCCCGACAAGTACTCGGTACCAGGCAACGGATGCAACGAAATCATTATTACCCGGTAATTAATGAAAAGCGCATTGTGAATCAGTTTTCGCTAGCTATCGAACATGTCGAAGCGATAATGCCCGACGTTTCGGTAGAAGTTTGTCAGCCGAAAGTTTTCGATATTTTAGTTCGGGAGACAAGTGGTCGAAAGGAAGTTTCATAGTTGGTGAAAATCTTCACCAGTGGGACGTACATAGAACGTCCGGTGGATTTAAGGGAAGATTGACAAACTGTGTACCCTACTGATGAATTCTGAACGCGAGTCGGTAAACAGACATGCTTGAACTGAAAGTTTAAATCCGTTCGAAGATCCCCAGGATTTTTCCAACTTACAGGAGACAGGTATTACGTTTCGTATAGCGGCAAATGGCCGAGCCCGATTTTTATTATACTTTGGGTGTTCTCCAAATTCAATTTTTCCGTGTTTCCAATGTTCCGTTTTACGAACCTACTTACATACACTTCAAGGCAGTTTAATGTGATTTTACATTTTTCTTGAAATCATAGGAAATCGCGTATAACCTCCGAAGGAACTTTACATCACGTGCTGAGAAATTCGTTAAAACAAAGATTCAGAAATTCTAAGTCAGTAATTGGCCAAGTCGAAGATTTTCCAAACTGATAAAAACACTTGTGTAACTTTAACTACGCGAGTTGGTTATCTGACATCGTATTACGTGTCTCACGTCTGTTTAGATATCCTAAATACTTCAAAATCTTTCACAATACTCTAATTGAATTGAACTTGCACTGTTGGAATTTTTTAACTCGAAAGAATAAAAGTCAATTCTTTGGACTCTTAAACGCGAGCCTTGTGTTTTCTTTGAATTTGATTAGACATATACTTGCAAGTTATATTAGGTTGTTGCATAATAAATATAGGCGAAATTTTATTTCAGTCAGTTTGATAGTATAGAATATAGAACGTTCGATAATTGTTTTTCTCTTTTATCCAGAAAATTTCAGTTTGATCGTTCATTTCATTGATTTAATCATACCAAGGTAAACACAACATGCAGAAATACGATTTTCGAACCACTTGTTTGTAAATATACACTTGATCAAACTCTGCTGCGTAACAGCAAAAACATCATAGAGAGAAAATCTATCGATTCGGGTGATTGTTAATTATACTGATTAAAAATCCTCATCTTAAAGCAATTTATATTTAGCGACACAGTTTGTACTTTACCGCCATAATTATTATGCTACAAACTACGTATTAACTCCATCTACAGGATATACCACAAAAATTGTGCATTTTTATTTAAACCCAGAGTAATCTAAACAACTTTCAGAAACATTTTCCTATTACCACAAGAATTACGTTAAAATCTTTCTCTTCCATCGAAGAAAACATCCTTCGAATTATCTCAAAATACACCACATATATATGTAATGTCGCTTGCACGCAACAGTACTTTCTATAGAATTTATTCAACTTATCGCTCGAACTACGAGATACAGTTCGTTTATGTAAACACAGGATCGTTTCCCCGAACACGTCCAGCATATCCGCTATCTATGCTAACACACTAATCCTAACCGCACCTATTCGAAGAAAAAAGTAGGAAAAGGCTATATGTAGGATTCTAACCTTTATGATGCCTGAGATGAGAGCGTCCGCAGCAAGGTTGCTCGAAGTACGCGTGGCCGGGATGCGCACCGGCGGGCCTGTTTGCATGGCTCGATCCCAGGAACAGTCCCAAGACAGCTGCGAGAACAGCTGCTCTGACCAGCAGCAACATGGCATCCGGTAATCTTCGTCGTTGCATCCTCGGACACGATTCACGGAAAGGACACACGCAGACCCAGCTGGACACTTTGAAGCGCGAATTTCAAACGAAAAGCGTGCACAATTGACGCTACTCGACCAAAGGCATTACACTACAAAGCGTAACACGTGTATCGAGACCGATTGAAAATTTCTCGTGAATCGCAAGAGAGAACAGGAAAGGTCACTGTCAAGTGAAAATGCGTATTGTAGCGTTAAATTCGACCTGGCCTTGGTTAACAGCGCGCTACAATCTGTGTTCACGGCGTGGTTGTTGCCCTTTGCCGTTGGCAACGCGCTGACGGACGTTCACCGATGCCACAAGGCTCGTTTTCACTGTCCGTCTCACTCACCGACGATCGCGCCGTCTCTCTTTCACGCACGCCAGGTATATACGATCGACAAGGTAGAAACTCGACCGCGTGCTGTGCTTCCTTCTCTCCCTTCCACTTCGGCCGCTACGTTCGCCGCTTCTCGTCCACCAGCTTCACCAACTGTGCCCTCGAGGACAAAGGAATTCTTCCTGTGCCTCTCTTTCCTGCTTCAGAAACGACGCGCCAGTACCTCGTGTCCTTACAGTATTCTTAGTCGCAGGTAGAGGGCCTTGAGATAGGGTCGTTTGGCGAGCACCGGATACAGGCCTAACAATCAAGATTCTCCACTTTCTCTTTCTTATTTTTTCTCTTTTTTCTTCTTCTATGTTACGTGGCATACACGAACGTGATCGTACACGCAAAGTTACGAAGTAAAGATCGCTAATAGGAACGGAATACCTCTGAATCGTTTCAAGGCTTGTATCTATGATAAACGGTTAAACATGCAACCTAACCCTTCTATCCACGTAAAGCTCTATGTCACTGACGTCCGTGATACACTTTCGTTCGCGCCATATTACGTCACTGTCGAAGTAATACACAGTCGCGTGCGACCGTTGAACCGACACACGAGAACGTATACGTATATATTCGTGCGTCAGAAGAAACAACCGAGGAAATCGTTGGCAACTAAATATAAAGAGCGCGTCCCGCGACGTCACATCTGTTGCTCAGCCCACGATCGAGTCGCCGAATTTTACTCCACGAACGAGCCAGCCTTTCCTTAATCCCGTGACATCACGATTGTCGAACGATCGTTCGTACAAGTGTCACAACATGGTTTTGTGTCCATCGGCGTGTCGAGATAGAACACGCGTCTTACGACGCTTTCTCACGACGAAACGGAGCGCTGCGAGCAGCACAGATTATACAAACCTCCCTGTATGGAGGCCGCGGCACGACTGTACAGTCGTATGAGAGTTGCCGCGTTCACAGGCGGTCGGCCGCGCTCGGCAAACTTCGGCCACGGTCGGCAAGCGCTGCTCGTGCTCTGCGACTCTATGATCCACGTTAGTTTCTTTCCAATCCGAGTCGCTCGTCGTTTACCAGTTTGAACGAATGTCCGAAGAAGCATCACCCCTGATATTTCTCTTAACCCTCGCCCCGGGGACGCTTTTTATAGCTCGTATGAAAAATTTTCGACTACGTGGGGCCAATACGGACATACCAACGAAACGGCTGTTCGGAATTGGACTCTCTGGAGCGTTCAACTCTCGTTGCAAACGCTTGAATTATGAAGTGTCCCCGATTTATCGTGAAACCCTGTTATCTACCCTCTATTGCAGATTTTTCTGTGTCTAATGTTTCGAGTCCTTGACACTCGTATCAATTCCTTCTTCTCTTTACAAGTAACTTGTACGATCGTTGAAAAGTGCATTCACTTAACCCTTAACATACGGTGTGTAAAGACGATTGCGATCTACATATCGATCGCGTTTAATGGTGTAAGATGACGCAAATGTTATAATAGGCGTATAGAGTTATTTTTGTTTCGACAAAGTTCAACTACGTGGAACTTTTCCAATATTAATACAAACTGTCCGTACTATATAATGATGCTAAGTTTATACTCCAAATTAACCCCGTGAAACGTCCATGTACAATTTAAAAACACTCTATATTTATATAAGTAGAGATTTCGATTTACGTCTACCAATATGATCTAAATTTTTTTAAAAATATGGTTCGAAAAAGTTAATATTGTGTTTCGAAGTCGGTTTGAGGACGCAGCAGTCAGCACTCGAACTTAACGAAATCAATGTATCGAAACACGTCGTAACGTATTCCCCGGAGGGTCGAAGGCGAAATTCAAAGCCCCTCAAAAAGCGTGGTACGTCTTCAACGGCGTGATCATCGACGGTCCCGTATAGCCCGGAGGAGAGCACGAATGTTGCGCGCGCGTTCATCCGTCACGGAACACGAAGAGAGAAGCGGATTGTATGAATAAGTCGATATGCTAATGTAAAAACCCTCGAAGTTAGCTGAGCCAACGTTGAGCTGACGGGCAAAGAAAGTTGCAAGGCATATCCGGCCCGTTTCGCTACCTACAAAGTGTTCCCCGACCAAGCGCGAAAGAAGAAACAATTTTGTATCATCCAGCGGCTGTGGTGCCGCCATTACCACCATGCTTGACGCAGGCCACTCCCTTTGTTGTCGTCCCTGAAGAGGGAGAATGGAACCTAGCAAGACGTAAGGGAAGTCGTAAGAATTTTAGAACAAAGGAAGAGAGCCGAGTCCTTACAGAAGCCTGGCTTTTCTTAACTTTCTCTCTCTCTCTCTCTCTCTCTCTCTTCCACCTTTTGCCTTGTCTTCTAGTCTAGGAACTAGCCGGTTGCACCGCGACCAACAAATCTACCAACCGCTATCCCATTTCATTGAAATAGTTTAGAATTGCATGAGCCACCCCTACCTCTTTTCCTTTGTCGTTTCTTACCGGGCCAACGAATCCTCTCTCTTGCGTGGCTTCTAAACGCGAACGTTCAACCTTTCCTCCGTTTCGAAAGAAAGATCGTTGAAAGTATTGTCCGTATAGACGTGACTTTTGCTGCGGTTAGTATCTGGAATATAAATTGTCAGGATACGACACATGCAGACACCAGGATCTCTATTCTTGCCAAAGAGCTCTGTCGAAGAAGCATTTGGACTAATTTACTTACCAAGTTGCAACGTTTGAACTATATCCCTATGGCAGTTTTAGTCTAAAGAAGAAGTCACAGAACTTACTTGTTAGAACTATTGTTGAAGAAGAAAAGAAGTTTTTGATATTTCTACATATACTTGTAATGTATAATAAGGCAATAAATAAATTTATCTATACAAGAATATACGCTTATTGCAATTTGGTAATAACGACGAAAAGAAAATGGAAGATAATTTATTTAGAACGCCAATGTTTTTATGATGAAGTATCAAAATATATATTTCTAAGTTATTTAGTTCCAAGATCTTTTTGCATATTAATATTTCCACGTATATATATATTCCACATATTAATGAAAAAATGCATTATTCAAAACACTCAAAATTATTATACAATCTGGCAAGTGTGCAATTATTATTCCTGAATGCAACGTAATCGAAAATGGGTAAAGCAGCCGTTGAGTAGTGCAATGCAATGGTTCTCGCCTAAGAGCACGTATAATACACCCTTTCATGTTTAGATGAGTGACACATCCGAGAGAAACGACGTTTTAACTTTGGAACTTCTTACGAACGATTCGTCTTGAATAAGAAAGAAGGCATTATAATGTCGGCTGTTCCGCGGCATTCATTGCCGGACAGCATTTCGTGATGCGGTTGATGGGGGAGGCTCCGTGAATTTCCCGACGCCTGGTTAAATTTCAGCAAGTTCCCATGGAAGTTCTGACTTATGGAACGACGAAGGCCTGAATGGACCTCCGTGCAACGCAGAAACACGCGATTCGAGGGAAGGGGGATGTGATAAGTTTTAGCAAAGTTAAGTTGCCGTTTAATGTTTCGTGTTTGATTTATAGACGTGTGAAACCCAGTTTAATAGGATCTCGTCCTTATGACCAAGAAAGAATATATGTCTCTTTTCTTATGCTGTAGCAATATCTTATAAATTAAACAGTTCTTTGTATTACGAAGAACCGATATAATTTTATAAGTGATCGATTGAAGCAATAATGGTATCTCGATGTTGACTTGAAGATCATAAATACTGTTTTATTAGATACGATTTCCGAAGTACATAGTATCAGTAACAAGAACCTCCGCTTGTGTTTGTGTTTCAATTCTACCCGGGAGAGAAAATAAAAATCTAGTTTCGAGAAGAACACGACTGAAAAGATAACCACGTATTCGTATACTTAATCGTGTTCGAATAAAACGATTTCGCCTCTGTTTGAATCTGTATTTCCAGTGGAAATATTTTTACGTTATTTCCATATTCCCTCCTGTTCCCGTTTTACGATTCTTTGACAGCCGCGAAACCATAAAATCCGAGAGTATTAAACGATTCCTTGAACACCATGACGGCAGATCAATCAGAAGAAGCGACGATCGGTCGCGTATCCTATGGATGCTACATCGGACACAGTTGGATTCTTCGTTTAGTTCCGCTTCGACAAGAGCAAATGGTTGGTTTGTCGTAAAAAGAGCGGCCGCGCGATGAGAAGGCTTTCGCGAGATATTAAATATTCAAGAACGCCAAATCGAGTCCACATTATCCTCTTATTCCGCGAAGGTACTTCTGCGTCTTTGAAGCTGCTATGCTTCGTCGCTTCCGAAGAGCAAATCGACGGATCCCTCTTTAGTACGTACGATTCGAAAATATTTGTCACCCGCGAAGATCAACAAAATCTAGCGGGTAAAGAAATGGAGGAAGAGTTAAAATATAAAGAAAGAGAGGCAAGCAGAATTTCCTTTGCGTTTCGTTGCGCTCTATCAGTGTAGAAATTTTTCGTCTTTCCCGCTTGTTTCAAAATGCATTTCCACGCTTTTCCCCCTAAATGGCAAAGCGTCCCCTCATGACACTCTAATTTTACCGTTTCTCACGTTTTCGTCCCTGGTGTAATATTTTTCAATGAAAATAAAAATGATTTACGCGGGTAACGAATCTCTTGGCCTAATTGAACAAACAGCGCGTTCATCAAATGAGAGAGAAGAAGCAGCGGCAGGGGAAGAGTGAAACGTCGACTTAAAAATTCAACAATTACGTCGACCCAATTTCCTCCTCTTTTAATCGTTGGACGTTGTTACGCGTCACAGGGATGAAATATTAACCGCGTTTTCGCGCCGCTCTTTCAACGGCTAAGAAACGCAATTCACGGAGATCATTAGATCGTCATTACGAACTCTAATTGCGACAAACTAACCGTCCCAATTGCTTCTCGACATCGATCCACGCCTCGTAAGGCAACGGTTTCCATCCAGTTGGTGCACGCGAGCATGCGAGTGGCGAGATAATTGCGCCAGTCTCTTGCTTTTTATTATTCCGACTTATGATTTTTAGCCGAGGAGCACGCTCGATTCGCGTTTATCCTGGAAATAATCAAGACATGATACACTGCACGATACCACACCAAACGTAACTTCCCCTTTTCTTCTGCTATCGTCTACCCTTTTCTTTCTTCCGGCTGATGAAACATCGACGAGGTCTCAACCTACTAAATTATACCCAATATCCACGCAGCGTAACCCTCACTTATCTCCGCGGCGAAACACATGGTACACGACAGCATCGAGATCTCATCATCTCGTTCGCGAAGTCGAAGAACAGAATCCGACCGATTCCTTTCGCCACTGGCTCCAGATAATGTCTTACTTTGCCATACGAGTCTCGCGCCGGTGTTCTTTTATTCGACGAAATCCACTTAACCCCGTGTTTCCTTCCCGCGCCGACGCGGATCAAATTAGAACATCAAAGCGTAGGACGCAATTCCAAAAGGTACAACGAAAGGATGATCTCATTTAATTTCCTCCCTCCGAACTTGAAATACAACGGCTACAAACAGAATGATATTTCACCCTCATGGAGCCGTACTTTTTTCTTGATCCTATCGAACCAAAGATTCACGAGGGATCGAAGGGAGAAAATGGGCGTTGTCTATGAATAACTTTGCGAAGATTCTGGCTATGTAAGTAGTACATAAGTATGTGATATATAACTTTGACTTGATTTTTAATTCTTGGCGTCTTCTTCGATAACATTGAATAATTGATACGATCTTATACGACTTATAAAACTTGTAAAAGGTGAATATGATACTTTTTCAATTAAATTCCATTTGCACCATTTTTCACGTTTCTTGGAAGGAAATGTTAGTAAAATCGAAGGATTTCCAGAGTAAGTGTTGCTTTATATAAAAAAAAAGACATTGTATCGTAAGGTCTTCCAGAATGACTCAGTAAAGACGGAGGCAAGAATTTGAAAAAGTGTTACGAGGCGTTCATTCGATTCACGTCTCTCCGGAGTAAGATCGCGTGGCGCCCCACGGAGCTATTAAATTTAAATAAACGCAGAATTGGCTCCAGGCGGTGTTGCGCGTCACTGGAAGTAAAAAATCCATAACGATTGCCGGTATAATTGACTTCATCCGGGAGAGAAATACATTTCATCGCTGAATAATCGTCCTTTTCACCCCGCAATGAGTCTGCGTATTAAAAAACCTGCGAATAATCAATCCAGACGTCCGATCGATTCGCGCGGAGAAGAAAATTACTTTCCGATACAGAGGAACACGGAGTTCGGGCCCTGCAACTGCTAAACGAATCACGATCAAAGGGAACCAGTCAATAGAGGCGCGCGAAATTGTGCCAAGGTTTCGTCGGCGAAACAACGAGTAGGTCGTCATTCAATAACGACAAAAGGATCCGGTATCCTCCTAGGAGTGCTCTTGCCAGAATCGTATCGTATTGCGGCCTAATCTAGGGAACGACTTTGATAGTTAAGACGTCTTTGCTTCGGTCGGTGCAGCCGGAGATTCGACGCGGAACCTTCGAGTACTAAGGTAGGTACGTGTACTATGAACGGGTCTGGATGGGTTACGAGAATGGCTCTCTGGTAGGTTGGAGTGGCCCGAAGATGGAGTAGGAAGGAGCAGGAAGACCGTCTACGGGGAAAGGGGATGAGAGTGGTCTGTACGGGGTGTAATCATCAAAGTGACCCATACCCCTTTAAACGGCTCACACCTCGATCACAGACAAGCAGGCCCGAGCCGTAGCCGCCGAGTGATACCAAGGCTGCCGGCCTAGGGTGTCACGGTGGATTTAATTAATGCAATTTAGCATCCATCCATCATCTCTCGCGTTTTTGCGTTAACGAGGGCCGCCAGCTTCGCCGTTGTAGCCGTTGTGTTGTCGCTACTGGGCTGCGCTAGGAGAACCACGGGGGCACTTTGATGACGAGCAAGTCTCTCGATTATATCGACACCTGGACCGCCCCAATGCCACCCTCTCTCTTCGTTCTCTGCCTCACCCAACCCTCTATATATCTCTCGACCTTCCTTTTGCCTAGCGAAACCGGGGCTTTACGGTCATCCGTCCGTATTAAACTCTCTCTTCGTCATGGAACGCGTACGTTAACCTAGTCCCTTCTAGCTTCATGCCTGTGTACAAGTGTGCGTATACGCGCACACGGTTAGCGTTTATACGGAGGCGACAGCTGCCGATACATCCTCCATATCGATGCGATAGACGTCCGGGGATAATAACAAAAATATTAGACGTCGGGAAAAAGACGTCTCGACGTGGAACACTTTCCCCGGGCGCATCCCTGCGAAAACTGCAAGGCGCGTCCGCGATCGTGGTCAGGGATAGTTGGCTCACAGGGAACGCAATGTAGAGCGAGTCTAAAAGAGATGGATCACACGCCAACCCTCGATAAAATGAACCTTGTAGAACGACGATGGGGTTTTTTTACGTTGCACCCCGCCCGGACCACGTTGTCGCCTTTCGGATAGCGGTTTCATAAAGCCGAGGGCAAGAGGCTCTCGCGAAAGTTTGCGCGGTGAATTTAACGTCCGGGCCGGTGTCTCGGGCGCGAAATCTGATTTATGAACGACTTTATTGGAAAATGTAATCGATGCTGGCGACGAGCTTACGTTTAGCGCGCGCATGGATTTTTGCAATTTCGTAAGTGTAACGTATCGATTTCTTGAGACATTGATAAGAGTTCCCATGGTATCTTCTTGAAGAATTGTAAAAGGTGTAAAATACAGCTAGTATATTTTATTTATCAATAAACACTCCTGCATAATATTGAATATAAAATTGAGATTGATCATGAAGGAACTGCTTTATTGATCGTAATAGATCGAGTTATTTTTAGCACATATAATATTTCACATTATCCAACATTAAGTGATTATAGGAATCAACCGTACAATCTTTTACAAACTTTTGAAAGAATTAAAGAATTCTAATCATTCTCCTTAAATAGAAAATATACTCCTTACTCTATAAATCCTCATCGTTCTAACATGACATAAACATTTGTGTGATATTTACACACTTATAAATCCTTTAAAATCCCATGTCTTTACGTTCCTCCTTAAGAGAAAGAAAAGTTATCGCACACCAATTGTATCAATCTTACAAACATCTTGTTCGATCGTACGAAATAAGCGCGTTTACTTTCTCTTTCTCGATCGGAATGCCAGCGGGCAGCACGAAGCATCGCGATCGTTCAGCCGGATCGCGGTCGTTTTGTAACAACGTCAAGGAGGAATCCTGTACGGAGAAAAGATCGATCAAGACGAAACTGGGGCGTGTAAAGCGCGGATGGAGTCGCGATTCAGTGGCTGTTTGTTCTTTACAGAATCGAAAGAGTGGAATGGAAGTCGGTATAGCGTAATCGCGAGAGGCGGAGCTCCCTCGTCGTGCAGAATCGTTCTCGATAAGGCGAACGAGAGGGAATCTTCTTCTTCTTCTTCCGACGTGGCCCCGGCAAACCTTCGAAATGACCGCGATCTCGAGTAACCACGCGCAATGAAAGAGGCAAGAAGAGAGGAGAGCTTTCAAGCTCGAGAACAGGATTACCGGACGAGCTGTGGTTACCGTGCTCCAAAATAACGTCGACGAGGGATAGGTATCCGCTAATGTCGTACGTTGCAACCACAGGAACGCGAACCTTTCCGCTGTTCGATTTTTCAGACGATAAAGACCGTGCTATTCCCTTGAAAGAGAGGTTCGATTGCTTCCATTGCGTACTTTTCCGCTCTGTGGCTAAGATCGATCCGCCAGTTAATGAAATTTGGATTTCTTTCGACCCGGTTGTTTCACCGCAGAGAACTTTCTTCCTGTAGCTGTAGTTTTGCCATGGTTTTACGCTTCGCGTCCCTGCGAGTGTTTCCACAATTAGGTGTCCCAACGTTCTCGTGTGTTTAATGTAGCGGATCGAGGAAAATAAAATTACTTTAAACATTGGAAATTGTTCAGTTCATGTTTTTGTCAGTGTTTAATTAATACTCGCTCTATAATATTTTGATGCATTATCTCTACCTGTATCTCGAATTTTAGTTTCTACTTTTATTTGTCTCTCTATAGACGAATTAACGTTCTTCTCTTGATACTTAATATTTAGAAGACACAAACGTGAATGTTGAATTACACCTGTCTGGTCTCGATGTTAGTTTTGATCTTGTCAATGATTTCTATGTCAATTTTAGATACTTTTAGTTACTACTGTCTTGAAAATGTTCACAGCTCATGAAAATAACAAATTCATTTTATCACGCAGACGAATGAATAATAGAAACTTGATCATTCATCCGTTCACTGACATTTTTGTTCGCATATGTGTATTATATTCAGAACTAAATTAAAGAGAAAACAACTTAAAATAAAACCGAACATGGAATTGCAAAAAAATGCTCACTTTGAGATTCACACACGCACGCACACACACAGTGCAAGAATTGGCATAGTCGCTCCACTTTCCTCGTGACTTTACCTCCATTTCACGTTACCACAATTTCCCCAAAAATAACTAACACGGAATAAGTAACAGTATCGCGGAGATCGATAGTACTGCATTGACTGACAGGATAATTGACAGTGCCGAACAAGAACAAGGAATGATCACAAAATTATTCTTTCTTCAACACAATACCAACCGTGCACTATATAAAATCTAAGTATGCTTTTTATTGATATAAAAACGAGAAGACAACTAGACTTGTAGCGGACCATATCGGAGTCATCTCTGATACTGTTCCTTACTCTTTCATTTTTATTCCACGAGATAACGATCAGCATCGATCAGCAAAGCATCGATGTACTCGCGAGGTGAAACGATACCTTGTCATTTTTCATCAGCGGATCGATAATGGCGTCAACGACCGTGTTAAGCAACGTTTAGCGAACAGCGTATACATTTTTCACGGCAATATGCTTACGGCGGGGCTAACGATCGCGTCCAATGAATGCAGCTTAATTGGTGGGCGAGGCCTCGCTAATTATATAGCTGATTGTCGATGCGCCCATCGGCGGACTACCGCCATCTGCATTACCAGTGATTACAGTGATGTCCATTCGAAACGATCGAGCCGTTCCCCGTCGCGTATTTCTCTGCTCCCGATCGCCGAGCAATCCGGCCTGATTATACATTCCGTTTCAGGGGATTCGGCCAGTAGTGCATTTTTCACGAGCAGTTAACCGAAGTAATTAGTCACCAGCCCGGCAAGCAACCGGAATAAACGGCCTATCCTAAAAAGCGTTTTGCGCCGACGGGACGGATCGATGCGTGCCACCGAGATAACCGAGGTTTTCCCGACCCTCGAGACGTCAATTACGCCGGTTAAACGAGAAAACGAAAAATCCCATCCAAGTATAATGAAGATCGAAGAAAGGACTGCTTTTCTCTAACCTCCATTTTTCATTTAAAGCACAAAAAAGACTTGAGTGTTTAAAGATTAACGGAGGAAGGAAAGCGATCGTGGACGAGAACGATGAAAGATAAAATTCGTCTAATCTTTGTGCAACGTTAATGTCTGATGATTAATGGTATTAGAATTTAGGAATTTATTGGAAGGATTGGAAATTGCGAAATGATTAGAGAATTAAATACGATTTTATAACCGAGGTGAGAATAAAATAGGTTACGCTATTTCGATGATGAGACAATCTAAATATTTTTAAAATAGAGAAAAATCGAATAATGTTATAGATAGATATCCAATAGGAAACTTGAAATTTCGTTTAATCTTGTTACGTTTCCGACTGATATTGAATAGAACAAAGCGAAATAGCCGATTATATAATAACTAACTAATTTATTTACGCGTCGATAACCAGCATATGAATAAAAAATAAATTTTCAGTAGAATAAAATTGTTAATGAAATCCTGGGAGTTTGGCGAGCGATCCGTTTGTTCTAATGCAGGAACATTAATTCCCAGTCGCACTGTCGCGGTCGCGCGCGCGCACACACACACACACACGCTCGTAACAATTGCTTTTAATTGCATCGACCGTCCGGTTAATTGTCTAGACAACGGAGCTTGATTGAAGGCGCTACGGTAACACGAACAGAGACGGTAATGATTCTCAAACTTTCCTTCGCTCTCCACGTCCACCGTAATATTGTTAAGGACATCGATATTGAATAATTTATAACGAAATATGCATGAAAAAAAAGCTTTTCTTCGTTTCAATTAATGCTTCATCCAGGTGGTTCTTTCTCGTAATTTTATCGAGTATACATTTGTCACAAAAAAAAAAAAGAAGGATAAGAGAAAGAGAGGAAAGAACGGAGAAGTCGTTTCGAACAAATATTCAGAGGGAAAAAATCACACAATTCAAAAGTACTCTATAGATATGTTTCACGAAAGTAGTTATCTTTATTTTTTCAAATAATTCGAAACAGTATTTTCTCGAAAGTTTCGTACGTTTTCACGTTTCACTGAAATCGATTTAGTTGAAGATATTCGATATAAAATGGTTGCTCCCCTCGAATCCGGAACAATAACTCGACATTATACAAATCAAACGGTGATATTCATGAACCGAAAGTCAGAGGGTGGAGATATAATTGCATTAGTCGTACATCCCGAACTACATCAAGCCCGCTTCCCACGAAACCCTTCGTCGTTTCGATTCCTGCCGGATAATCAGTCGCGTTTTACGCGTTTCCACCCCGGTGGCTGACGAAATTGCGTTATCTCGCGCGTCTACGGTGAAAATTCCGCGTAAGATGCGAAGCGCTCCGATGTAAAACAAAAATACTGGCAGAAAGTGCTGTAAACTTCAATTTAAGTAAGCTGCCTGCCCGCGTGACAAATTGAATTTCGACGGTAAAAGAGAGCCTGAGTGACAGCAAAATCGATAAGTGGAAATGGAACGTGTTCCTGAAAAGCGTATGGCAGGAAATATATATATATACAAAGAAATATCATAGGCGTTCTTTCTTCTTTTTTTACCTTCTCGATTTCTATAAACGGTCACAAATCGAGCGATACGTCTACTCGGTCGAAGTTTGCCAACGAAACTTTATATCATCGCCATCGGGGAACCTGTAAAAAGTAACTTAAACGGAGCCTAACGCGAGAGGCTTCTAACAGAGTCGAAGCAATCCATAGCTAGTTCCATCGAATCAACTGGCCATTACTCCCCCCCAGACGATCGTTTCGCAGGCTTCTATAACCCGAATTGCCTCTAAGCACGAACCGATAAACAGGACAGAAAGTTGAAAGTCGCTGGAAATTCCTGGAAAACCGTCGACACCGGGCAAACAATCGTACTGCGCAACGATCAAATTCCATCGACCTATCCAAACGTGCGTCAACAACGTAGACTACTATTATAAACTGTAAACGATATATCCATGACAGACGGAGACAGACGTCGCGTGGACTATCTGGAACGGTTGAAAACGAGCGATGATCGCGCGAACAGAAGATAGAAAGGCGTGTACGAAGGACGAAAAATAGAAGCGTAGCGAGAGGACACGGCGGATGATGGGCACGCCTTTCAGTTTTGTGAGGCGAGGGGAAATTGAAACAGCTAACCGCGTTGGTGTCGACGAGGGTGGTAACAAGAGAAAAGGCAAGAGAGATGAGAGATAGGTAGAGTCGAAATGAGAGAAGAACTTGGGGAAGGGATCAAAGGACAGAGAACGAAGAGAACGAAGGGAGAAAGAAATACAGAGACAGGGACAGGGTGGAAATCTGCGTGGTGGAAGCGAGATGAAAGGGAGGAACGAGAAGGAGGAAAGAAACGATGCGGAGAGGGAGTCAGGGCTACGCGGGAGAGATTCAATCAAACGAACGCATATAAATGAGTCGTTTCAGGGTAAAACTGAATTATACGTTGGCGCTGGTATGTCCGTGCACACAGTTTGCGAACATGTACGTATACAAACGAACATAGTGGAAGGATCGCAGTTGCAAGCACAGCTCCATCGAGGCGGTTGTATATACAACGAATATCCGGACCGAACGTTCTCCCTGGTGGACCCTTGCGTCGAAAGATTCGTTTGGATAGCGTGTGACTATTGAATGGCGCGACGAAAAAGCCCTGAGACGACCAGACGCGATTCTATAAAGTGGCCAAAGAGATTCTTATCCGTGCAGTCGCGAAGAAGCTGTTCCGTATTGAAGTCGATACGCGTTCCTTCGAAACTCCCCCTCGACCGGATACGTTTTTTCGCAGTATCGCAGTTTGCATGATAACGAGCATTCAAAAGAACCGTCGGGGAAAGGGACAGTTCCGAGAAATCGTTGCCGGGGACTTCGTCGCGTGCGAGACCGCGTAATCGTGAGAAGCTGTGCGTGACGACGCGTTATTTTTCCGTCGGGTATCCGTCTCTGCGATGTTGCTGTCTCTTCGATATCGACGCGTGCTTTATCAAACGCTATCTCGCGTCCCGTTCTCGGTGAAATATTTCTGAACCGGCGAAATTTCGCTTGTGGCATTACTTTCGTTCGAAGATTATGACAGTTTCGTTAAAAATTCCAAAGTTACGAAACTTAAGATAGATAATTTGTAAATTTGTTTTATAATCGTTGCTAGTCCTATTATAATTTTACTAACTTCTAATTAGTAAAATAATAATAATTCTATGAAATGTAAAAGTTTTAATGCGAGGTCACGTTTCCCTTAAACTGATCAATCTAAACGTAATTTGTTCCCAGGGAGTTCACGAAGCTCGACAATCATTTGCAGCACGCGATAAGAGGGTTGACAAGGAAAAAATGTTCATCTGGGGGCACACGAGATGGACGTTCTCTTAACGCGGATAGGGAAAAGGAGCAGACGCGGCGCTCCTCTTGCAGACCGCGGCTAGGAAATTAAATAACCAAACTTTTCGAGAAAGATTGCCGGGGTTACTCTGGAAGGTAACGGCGGAGAGTAGGTGGACGACGGTGGCGGTGAAGTGACTGGAAAGAATCAAAAGAACAAACGGTAGCAATGGGGGTGAGCGACGCTAAGCCCCGCAAGAACTCCAAGACAAACGTGACTCTGTCCGCCATTTTCTGCCCTCTGTATACGACGTCGGACTTGGCCTCGCTTCAACGAATTTTCGAACTTTCCACCGCCGTCTTTCTATTCAACGCTCGCTATTCTTCTCCATCCTGGCCGTCTCCGTCGTGAGTAGTTCGCAAGAATTTTTTTCCCCTCTGCCACCCCATTCCACTTACGGCTCGATTCTCTGTCGGCCAAGTTTCCTTCTCGTTATGCCAATGGCCGGGTATCGCCGTGCATGGGAAATTTAAAAGTTGCTTGGCTGACCTGCTAACGCGGTCAGTCGGTACATGGAGGAGCAACGATAAGACGATGCGAAAATTCGATCAAACTACTTGATAGTCAGATGAAATATGAATCTGATAAAAGCGAGGGAGTTTCGAACCTTTCTGATTGCATTGCATAGTTAAATATTCTACGATCATCGAAAATTCTGTGAAAAATCGAATATATTTTTACGAAACATATTAGGTCAGATTTTTCAAAGTTTGAAATTGACGATTTATACTACTCATTCTTTATACTATCGACAATTTGCCTTGAATCGCGTATGTTCGATGTGAAGAAGATTTATAACAAAAATACCTAAACTTTGTTAAATATTATCTACCATGAACAATGAGAATATTCGATCAGAGTATTTTCTCGCATGAGATTAATACAATATATTATATTGATAATAAATACAATAAACACCACAGGGAAAGAACATAATATGCAACGTTAAAATTTACTAATCAATTCCACGTAACCAGAACTGTACTTTTATTTCATCGCGAGATTCCAAAACTGTCAATTCTAGCAACATTAAATATATCGTAATATTAATCGTTTCACTTTTGAAACTACCAAATGACATAAAAGTAAAAAAGTAAGCAAGTAAAATCTTTTAAATGAATTATCATGGTTTTCCCATGTGTTCTTTATGAGTTAAAAATGACATTTTGTACTCGTATACCAATCAAGTAAATGGGATAAAAGGACTAACAAATTGGAATTCATCGAAGATTTGCCTATTTCCTCTATCTGGTTATAACAGAGGATTACGTAGTGCTCGGGAGCAAGTGCATCAATTTTGCTAAAACTGATATGCCACCAAGTTAAACGGAATCCCAGTTTGGTATTGATGCAAGCGGAGAACGACGTTTCTCAATAGAGGGTCGACTGAAAATTCGGGTGTTTGGATATTGAGTGCTTCCGCATAAGCGAAGCTACCTTCGGGAGCGTCGTCAGCAATCAGTAAACACAATAAAGGAGCGACTGCTTTGAGCCCTGTAGACGCTGATAATTGGACGAGGCTTTCGCAATACAGGCTTTAACCGATCCCTTCTCGTTCGTTCTCGTGTTGGCGTTGTCCGAGGTGTCCAGAATAGCTCGAGGTAACGAGGCAATCTAGAAATGCGATTTGGCTTAACGACAAAAGCGATTTCCAATCACCAGGAACAACAGGAACCGGCAACTTGCATAAACTCGCACCTGGCAACGATTTCCACGAATTCAGGGGGAAAAAAATACCCGAGAACTTCTAATCCGTCGATTGAAACGCGAGAACAAATTGATTTCCTTTTTCCCACTTTGGTGCAACGCCGTTAGGTTTAGGATCGTTTGATCTCGGCTGACGACGAACGAACACGCACATTTCCATATTAATCGTGATAGAATTTGTGCAATAGTTTCATAGAAATTTAAAAAGATTATCCTTCTATCTGTTCACAGCATCATTCTTCGTTTATCGTTTAGAAGCTGATGTCTTCTATTTTTGGAAATATAAATACGAGATTATTCTTGCTTAAGTATTCCTGCTTCAGAGATGAATAGGAAAGCTAGCAATATTCGTGAATAAATTTTGCAAGTATTTAACGTAAAACTTTCGTCGATAGGAAATACAGATAGAAACATTTTATTAAATCTGTTGATAATATATCTCAGTGTATATGAAAGATATATATTGAAATTTTCGAATATAATCATTTCCTTTCCGATCTGATAAAAATATTGCGAAAAATAGTACGCAATTTGCTAATATTAGCACTGCAGTCGTACTGAAAGATATTAAATTTCTTAATGGACCCATTTACTTGCAGGAATATAGTAGGGGAATTCCTTTGGCGCGGAATGTTTCCCGGCGATGTATCGCAAAGTGCGTTATTGCGATAATTCGAGAGTCGCCTTTCGTTACGTACTATTATCAAGAGCGAATGCACTTTACGACTGTGAGATAAGAAGCGAAAGACAGTGTTGGCAAGAGGATGCCTAGCTTGTTGGCTCGGTTCGCGGACGCTGGCAAAAACGACTACGAGAACATGCACCTTGCATTTGCGCATACAATCTGCAGTTGGTTTTATGGCGTGCTGTGTTCCGTCAAATTTATGCGAACCTCCATGTCTTCTTCTCGAAATTGCCTTTCCTCTATCCGCTAACGATAACTGCATTCTCCTGATTTCGCTCCAAATATTTACTTCTCGGTCAACGATATCTTTTTCTACCTATACATATTACCAGAAAATTAATAACATTTTTCACGCGAGAAGCAAAGATTTATTCGCTCCATAATTCAGAATGAGGATGAAAGATAACATTGAAACCTAGTTTCAACGGTACTTTTCTTTTCGTAGTTCCGCTTAAAGCTTGTCATTAAAATTATCTCCCATCTGGTAGATCGTTCACCACTGTCTCACAACCATTGCCAACACAGTCGCCAGGATCGTTCAGAACGGTGGCAGAGGAGAGGATAGCAAGTGCTGAGATTCGGTTTCCTCGGATGATGGATGTCGACATTTCCGCGCAGAGTGGGGACACACCATCTTCTGATACAACGCGGAGGACGAATTCAAAAAAGTCGGATGCAAAGACTAAGAGGAGAACGTGGCCCGTCGAGGATACCGGAAACCGGGATCATGTGTTCATCGGATACGAAAACAAAAGGACGAAAGGTTGCTCCTGAGCAAGAGGGGAAATGGAACCATGAGCCGGTAAGAGAAGAGATTTCATCGTGGCTTGCGTCATCAGTCGGCGTAACGCTTCACCGGTCAGGCAATAGCGGACGAAACGCAATTTTTCACGGATGCCGTCGAGCCGGAAGTCTAGCGGAAACCGGAAGCGGGATCGGCGAACGCGTGGAACACGTTCCGAGAAGAAATAAAGCTGCGACCAGATGCGTGTCTAGCTTCGATAAAAAAATGAGCAACGTTATCAGAATCGCGATAGAAAGAGATTAAGCTCGTTTGATGCATCGCTGTTATCTTGTTAGTCCACATTATTGTTATCATTTCTCATTTATAATGCAGCTAATATCTATGTATATCTCCTCTGTATGTTTCTGACATTACACGATAGAGGGACGTTCGTAGAATCTTTGACACGAACGTTGCGGATTTACCAATGATTGGCGTTAAACTTGACAATGACGCCATGTGGTCCACCGATAACCAATTATGTCAGAATTAATTGAAATGTTTCGATCTTCGTAAACTTTATAATGCTGTTAATACTATAATAATAATTGGAAATCTGAAATGCACTATGGGACATTTATCTATAAAATCTATTTCTAGGAGATCTATAAAATTCTAGGAATTTTTATTTTGTATTGTTAATCAATATATAATACAACCAACATATAATTTCATGACTACCAGAGTATGTATAACATATAGTATAACCTTCTGAAAATTACTAAACATTTCTGTCTGATAAGATGTTATATCGGAGTATAACAATTTATTGTACTGAAAGAAACGACAATACACCAACGCTATGTGCAATACACAGATATGAAATTCATCCAGCAACCAATCTGTTAACAGGACCACCGTGACCGCATATCAACGTTGTTAACCGTGAAATCAAGAGTGTTTAATCTTAATCTTTTAAACAGCAATTCAAGCGATCATTAGCTTCGTTTGATGTCACGTTGTCTAAGTTCTAGCAAACGGAATAATCCATTTTAAGTTTTATATCACGAAAAACTGTGCATGAGTTCGCGACGGATATCGAAAACAAAAGGTGGATTCAATTTTTAGTCGTGGAAAGATTTAATAACGCTACGACACAGGACTTCCGTCGGATAGTTTGTCTTTGATGGAGTAGAAAATAAGAACGTCGCATTTGTATTCTACGAGAAACGTAACCGAGGTTTCTTTCTGACACGTGAAACTCTAGTTTTCGAACCACGGATTGAAAACGCGTTGGTATTTTGTGTGGAATTGAATTAACCTTCCGGCGGTAGAAAATTAACGTTCAGCGATGTACAAATTTTGATGGTTCTAATGTGCCTCTTCTGACGGTAAATAGACGGAACGAGATTTTAACAGGTACTCTGTCTTTATTTGCCGTTTATAATTCAATTCAGGGAACCATTAGCATCTCATCTCGTACAAACTTATCTCACTATATAGCAATACAAAAAAGGTATTCGAGTAGATGGAAATATTGCTGGAAGCAACGCATGTTAACGTTCAATAGTTTTTGTTACGTTAAAACGAAGCATATCACCCGTAATGTATTCTACGTTAATGACAAAATTACATCAAAGGATTCAATTACATCTAAACGTTCGTTTGATTCTCTTTTTTTTGTATTGTAAAAAATTTCGAAACCAATATATTTCCATTAACAAAGAAAAAGTAGATTTCTCTTTGAACATCTCAAACAAATTGACTCTGTTACGTGCTTCAAGAGTAAATGCAATAACACAAGCTCGGCAACAGTCAGTCGTTAATTTCGCAGTTAAGATTCCGCGTAAAGAAACTGGAGTACCGAAACGCAAAAGATAGATCGCTGAAAACGATAAATATTAAAAAACTCGAGAAACTTTCATATCAAAACGACCAGCAAAGTACTTCTAACAATCGACAAAGCGTTAAGTGACCCGTTTTGCGTGATCGCGTAAAAAGCAATGTCAAAGGGAGATCGCTTAAAAGAAACAACGTGGCTGAAAAGTTCGATGAGTGGTATTAAAACAAGAAGCCGAAGACACGGACGAAGATGCAGCAATAATGGTAACACCGCAAAGAATAGTTCGTGGATCCATAAAGAAATATAGAAAGGGGAGAGGGAAGGCCGGAAGAGAAAGGGAAGTATCAAAGAGGAAGTAGATACGCAGACTGGTAACTGAGAAAGAGAACGAGAGGTCGACGAAATGGGATAGGCAATGGGACACAGAAAACGGCGCACGTATTACGTCAAAGGCTACATCGTCGGAAACGGAAGTGAGGTGATGCTTATTCAGTCGGAAGTTGCAACGGAGCTTGCTGGCTTTCACAGAAAGGAGGGAGAAGGGGAAGGCGTACTCAGGCAGAGAAGAGGAGCAAAGAGACAGGAAGGAAAAGAGAGATGGGAATAGTGGAGGACCTATCGGCCGGAAGACGTAGATACTTTATCTACCGTGGTCGCGATAGATAATTCTCTGGAAAACTCGATAAAACCGTTTCGCTTGTCGCGTCCATTGGTCGAGCAACGAAAACCCGCATTCCTATCCCACAATCCATTTCCTCGAATGTTTCTAATTACGTTCGGTACACCCGATACATTTATCCTTTCCGCTTCTAACCGCTATCAGAAATTACTTTGCTCTGGTTTCCTTGAATCCTAGTTGTGGAAATATGTATCTTCAGCTATAGGTACGTTCGTGTAATCAGGTGAACGTATGTACGTGGGCGGTTCTTGGTTTGTGAGTTTAGTACGGGTTAAGTTGAGAATCGGAGATAGTTGGGAGGGATTTTTCGATTCGGTTGGGTAAGGTTAGTTAGAATGAAATTATCGGTGTCGGAGGGAGATAAGATAATTAGAGAAGCAGAATGTTCCTAGTAATGCTCTAACGTTTTAATAGGTTACAGCCTAATCTTACATGAGTCTTCGTCATAAATGTACAGTTTCAATTAAGATTAGACAATATAGTAAATTAGCTTCGATCTTTTTTACCGTTATTAGTGAAAATATCTAAATGATCGTAACACATCTTATTAATTCTAACATCAGGAACCTCGCATCTTCCTCAAATATACCTTTTGTTCATATCAGCCAAATCTTTTACTTACAGTTAATATCCCAATATATTTTACTTAATAGTGACCCATTCTAACCTAATTTCTACGATATACATATGTATCTATGTATGTATATGGTTCAAAGAGGGAAACGTATAATATTCCACCCTGAGGGTTCTTTTGACTATTTAACGAAACGTTACAACGCAAATCCACTTCACTACGCTTCCACTATAAATACCATTAACAAAATTCTCAGCTTCCGTGAAAATGAATAGCATGTAGCGTCATTAATGATAAACGAACGATCGGTTCAGTCGGCGAATAACACTTACGCATTTGAACGTGACGAACAGGCGAGCAGAGACTGAAATTTTCGATAGCGATGGTACGAAGCGCGCAGACGGCGCGAAAGAGACGCGTCGGCCTCTGACAGAGGCGCGTTTCACGTGAAACGCGAGAGCGGAGAAGGAAAACAGAGGCGGGTGATGAAAGGGAGGGCAGACCTCTAAACTCGTTGTTCCGGATGGCGTGGCGAGGCATGATTAATATCGAAATACGAATGACTTTATTCATGAGGGGTCGCCTTGTTATGCAGATCGAATTTATGGTTAAATCATATGGTGCTCTCCGCACGCGCTGCCCCGCGATCGTTAACGCTTTCCCGTATCTCGTTGACGGCGCGGTACGAAATCAGGATAACCAGATCGTAGCCTAAAGGAACGAAAGCGGTCGAAAGATATCAGTGGTCATACCGCGGTTTAAAGTAGCCACAGCGTCGTTTCTTTTACGATTATCTCTGCTCGTTTGGTGAGCTGTAAATACATTTTCGACGTTTTTTCTTATCCTTTGAAGACCGTTTAAACGTTTCTGTGCATAGTGTGCGTATTCACGTTTTGAATATAGCGCGGCGAAGATGTTTAAGAATCTTCGTGAGTGCGTTTGGAAGGAATTTCAGGAATGTTGGCAACGTTGTTGGGTCGTGAAGCGATGCTATCGATAAAGACCGATTTCCTGCTATTGTAGACGTAATAAATCTCACGGGGTGTTCAATACATTAAACAGAAATTTATCATCGTCACTCGAACGCTGTCGGTGACGCCGTGCAAAGGTACGCGTCAGGGACAGGAATGATAATGACTTTTCGGTCTATATTTTTCACTTTCACAGACAAGGCTGGGATAATGGCTTTGCGCCTATTGTGCGACACGATCCCGTATAATTATTAACTTCGATAATATCAGCTATTTTGAAAAAATCGATCAGTTAGGTGGAACAGATTGAAAATATTTATTCAATACGCGTCTGTTTATATAGTAAGAAGAATTTGGCTGACATAATGCTACCAACTCACCTTCGTGCAGTTTCTCTAGAGTTCCAGCCGAAACTCCGACAAATAGGAAGACAAGCCAGAGCAGACTAGCCATTCTTCTCAGCCACGTTCGATTCCTTGACGTATCCATCGCGCTAACACTCAAACACTGCAACAGAATTGGATTTTTCTATATACTAGATGAAGTCTGATCCTCGAAACACATTTGTAAATAGTACATAGACATATCTATGTAAAAAAGTCTCATAATATTTGTAAATTTTAGTTGAATCTAAAATTTGAGTAATAGTTTCGATCACTATTTGTATAAAATTATTCAGAGATTTTCGACTATGTGTGTGATGACGGAAGCGATCAAGTTCAATAATCAACAATATTCAAACATCGGTCTTAGCATCGGACGATTGATGTTATGGCAACACCCATAATATTTGCTACAAACAAAAGCTTCCCGTTAATCTCTATTTACACAAGTTCCCGTACAACTATCGATTTCTACATCCAAACCCGTCGTGCACTACTACTAAACGTTACCATCTGTCAAAGGTAAAGCTTTGTTACGTAACCTCACTAATCGGTTCGCCGTATTATTTTCTCATTTCTGTCTAAACCTAATTTCCTATTGCTTCGTAAGGAATGAAAACATCGTTGTCGTTAAGCGAAATTGCACGATGTTTCTCTGTTTTTTAACTCTGTGTAATTACTTATCGGTAATAATTAACAGCAAACATTCAAGGCATTCGTTCGATGAGCATACTACAAGTACAATATCAATTCATTCTCCTTAATGAAATCTTATCTCTTATATATTATAATTTTTTAATAAATCATCGACGAAAATAAATTCATACAGACTCGTTTGTTCCACTTGACTTTGTATAGAAACTTAAAACAATCATCTTAAGTGCAGCACAATTTACGAAAGAATAAAATAAATGAAAAATTAAGAAAACACTGTAGCTGATTGTCTCGGTCCCCTGCATTTTTCCCTAATAAAATTCTGACTACGTAGTCAGTAGGAAGGAGAGATCAAAGGTCGGCAATCGGCCAAGATTTTCCTCGACACTCGGACTCGAGCCAGTTAAGACACTATCGAGAAAATCACGATTCATCGGTTCCACGGTCCGTGACAGCGTTAAACTTTCCTTAGACGCGAAACTTTTCGTACTCGTTCGCCAGTTGATCGAGTCCCCCGCCACGTAACGGCAATAATGACAAACGATACGAGCGCGAGGTTGTTAACATCGCTTGGTCCCGGGCAAATATGTTTTTATCAATGGCTAGCACCCAGCACCGGAAGGGATGCTCCGACACCGGCGCGCAAACTTTTTCTCCTCTCCCTTCTCCAAACAAGTTCCTAGTGCAGTATCAATAACCAGTTTTCCATGACGAGAAAGCAAGCCGAGTGTCTTGAACCACGAACGGATATCCTTTGGGGATCCGGCTCTTTCTTACTAACCAACTCGCGGATGTTTCTTCGTCGTTCTTGCATAGTTGCGCGAACTAGGAAAGAAAGTAACGAATGGTTGATACTAATAGAGCGTTCTCGGTCGCCGGTAAACTTCTCCCGTTGCACCGTTCCTGGTCCTGACCTTTGGTATCGGACGAACCTGCTATCGTAAATCAAAACTTTCTCACCTAAAGGCTGCCTTCTGCCAACGGGGATTATTCGTACTCGTCGAACGCAGCGAAGGATATTTATATGTTACCAGTGGTTTTCTCCTTTCTCGTTTTCGATAGAGGGCTTTTGGTGAAGCTTTTCAAATCGGAAGGATATTAATTTAATGAAATATAGAGTAGCTCGTGGAAGTATGTGAGGTGTAAAAAAGTATTGTCCGTGATAATTCTGGTTGCTGACTGTAAGATGTCACTGATTGTTGATTTTCTTCCATTTTTGATGCGTAGAACAAAAGTCGAACTGCAGTCGCCGCAATTTGAACTCGGGTTTCGAACGTTCGTAACCAAGGCGCTAACCACTGTGCTGCCCGTCCATCCGACACTAGTTAGTGTCGAGTGGTGGCGTATTTGTTATTATTGAGTGTACCCAGTACCCCGCCCCTACCAGTGATAAACGTTTCTTTTTTGTGTTGTATGATTTCGTTCGTTGTTTTCGTGTGCATTTGTGAAAGAGTTAAGTATCTGCGGATTTGTCTTTCGATGCGGGATAAAGCGTCAACCGTCTGTTGTCAAACAGATGTTTACAGATGTTGCGCGAAGTCTTCCGATGTGCGCGATGGAACCTGTCAGTACAGTGCGGGGGGCGTCCGCATACGGTCGTAGGCCTCTGTTCCATTTTTTTTTAGTATGATGTGCTGGTGGTAATGCCCATGAAAAAACTTCGTCACATGGCAATGGCCACATATCTCACTCCTGGGGCTTGGTCATCGTCTCGTATCCCGTCACCTGCTTTGTGCGTCGATCGGAGGTGAGGTGTCGAAGTTTGCCGAAGATGGAAGAGGTTCGCTCCGTGTTTGTCGTAGCGGTAGTAAGTAGTAGGGTCCAGATTGGCCACAAGCTTAGATTCGCGGTGATGGAACTCTCGGGTAGCGCTATTACTGTCACGTCTCTTCTTTTCGCTGTCGATCACGTCGGGGTCACCAATTTGAGGTGCAGGCTGTAAGATGTCGCTCTGCTGGGGTACTGCTGATTTCCTGCTGTTCCTGTGCGTAGAAGAAAAATCGAACTTCGATCGCCGGGATTCGAACCCGGGTCCGGAACGTTCGTGATCTAAGGCGCTAACCACTGCGCTACCGTCGTCCGACACTAGTTAGTGTCGAGTGGTGGTATTTGCTTGTCGAGTGCCGCTGGAAGTATTTTGAAATTTTACTGGAATTGTAACGACACACGACTTTCATAATTATATCGGTAAAGTTTGAAAGGAAAATGTACACCGAATGTACAAAATAGTTAGTACAAGTAAAGTATTTGTAGAGATTATGAAAGTATTTAAATAGTCAATGAGCCTCGATATACGGTTGGACTATTCTTACTACTTATATGTTTATGATGTCTATTCATCCTCTGTATTAATTCTTTAGTAAATATATGTTTGCAGTAAATGTCTTATGACTTTCATATATGTACATTTTCATATTGGTTTTAAATTTTATTAATACAAATGCCTAACTGTATCACGTTACAGTATTAATAAAATGTGATAGTTCGATGAATGTTCGAACACTTTGAACCTGTACCTACACATTTTCGGCAGAGTGCAATGTAGCGTTGAAAACGCTGTAACAATTTGACGAACGCTACAATGCTTTAGTTTTCTGTATTTTAGTTTATTTTACTAGCTCTATTTTAACTGCTACAGCAGCCGCTTCTATTTTTAAGCAGAAAAATTGTTGGAAATATTTGAATTTATGGAGTTTGTCGTTCGTTCAAAATTTCTCGACAATACGTTGTTTTATCAGTACCTGCCTGTTCGAAGCTACAAGTATGACAAAATTACGGGCACAAACTTCGCGCAACAATATAGCTCATTTCTAGTAGCTCATCAGGTTTGATTCACGGGAATCAGAAATGTACTTTTCTGGCAGTGGCGTTTACCTCAACTTGAAAATACACCTCTAGTCGACGCATGGCCTAAGAAGCGTCTGGCAACAAAATTCGCGCTCGGAATGAGACTGAAAGTGAACTCAATGCGTCACTTAACGACGCGTCGCTGCGTTCTAACACGTCTCGCGAATTTTTCATCTTTTCTTTGGATAAATATAGTTCCGTATTATGCAAATAATATTATCTATTAGACTTAAATTATAATTTATGAATTATAATTATATGTAAAGTATGATTTATGAATTATGAAGACCGCACAGAAAAAATATCGTAATTCCATTTTTGTTAATTTTCGGTTATTTTTGTTACTTTCATGTCATTTTGCTAACTAAGAAGAAATGTCTCGATATGAAGTAATTGAAAAAAGCAAGAACTTGATAGATTTCGAATTTTGAAATTGCTTTTCTATCAAACACAAAAAATGTGATTTTATCTGTAATATAAGATTTTTTATTAAATTTGAAAGCATCTCTCTTGCTACTTTCTACGTTCTGTACGTAGTTATTAAAAGTGCCTTTCACCCAAATCTTTTACGACTTTAAGATGAAGTGGACAAAGACAACGACTAACGAACGCAGAAATTAGGAAAAGGACAGAAAGTGAGGAATATATGTCGAATTCATTATTATTAATTATAACTAGCCCGGAGATGGTAATTACTCGTTTCTGAAGGTGAAATCAGAGTAATTGCATGCGGCAAGAGAAGAGGATGAGTGGTGAACAGACGAACGATAGGGACAGAGTGATGAAAATGAAGAGAACACCTATAGCATCTCTGAATAGTAGAGTAACGTTTCACGCTCTCTCGAAATCGGCGAACTCGATTGCACTTTGAAGGCCTGATGCAGACTCAGCGTACTAAAACGATTCATACGATCGATTCAACTTAGCATCGTTTCGGAATTTCTAGGACGGTCATCCTTAGAATTCTGACTTTCGCAGGGTTCTCATAGCTACGAAATACAAATAAGGTGATTTTCCATGGTATTATACGTTATTTACGATTAAGCTCTAGTCGAATGAGAATTAACAGTATTTACGTAATCCAGCAAGCAAATTGGAGAACTTGTAGTATTCCCTTTAGAATACACACACATTCATATATGTTATTATATTCTTTGCTTAATTATTTTTATAGTAATGGCTTTTTATTATGTGTCATACCAAATATACTATTTTTATATATCACTCATGGTCTTATAATTACAATATTATAATGTAATATCGCTATGTAATTTTATACAGTGTCGAATATTTTCCACTCCGACTGTTCTGACTGATTCCTCTTCATTTAATCAGTATCTCAGATGTTGAGTTTCACACTATAAATATTTACATACTCACAACACTGTATTCATTAATGTTATACGTATTATATTTTCTCAAATGAATTATACAAAAATAAACTACAATTATAATTTTCATTCGATTTCATCAAATTCCAACTCTCGTGAACAGTGATAAGATCTTTAAAATTTTGTTCCCATAAATCTTCGTAGTTCTTGTCTTACCAAAATGTAAAACTACGATATTTTCGAAACGATATATCGGCCAGACTGTTTAAACCGAAAGCGTATCACTCTCGGAATGAACTTACGTTAATTGATTAATCGAATCAGGACTTTGGCGGTAGTAAAGTAATTGCCAAAGGATATGAGCCTGGAGGGCAGTGCAGCTCGAGGCAGCAACAGCCACTTAGCTACATTGCAACGGGCATTAGCGATAACGAAGTTAACGAGAGCTCGATTAAACCGATTTAGAGGGCAAAACGAGACGAAGGGACGGATAGCCTAACGCCAGTCACTGATCTTCTGAAGTCTGCGTCCTTCAACCCAGCTTAGGCTACTGACCCTCTATTCTCTCCATTCTCTTGTCCCTTATCAAGAATTTCCTTTATTTTTTAAGTCTGAGTAAAGTTTGTCCTTTCTTCTCAAGGATATGAACTTTATTAAAGGATAATGGTGGATAAAAGATAACTTTAAATTAACGTTGCTGCTAGTATAAAATATTTGCTGGTTATAAAATCAAAGAGAAAAAATTCGGACACTTATTGTTCAATCATAGTTATTATTAATAAACAAAATCAGATTTCTACCTTTTTATTGCGTAGAGTTCTATGTTTTTATGATACTTATAATCGTAAGATGCGCTGAGATTCGTTCCACAAGCGATGTAGGAATCAAAGTGTTTCATGAGATCAGTTATTCTCTGCGCACATCGTAAGACTAGCAATGCTATTATTTCTTAAATCGTTAAATAATTAACGAAGTTCTTGAACTATTAAATAATCTCTCCCTACGTTTAAAATTACCAAGACAATTTTTTACGTTGATAATTATAGGTTCCCTGACCTTATCTTAGTTTATTTTCAAATCTAAAATACATAGATATACTTTATCTTACCCAAGCAAATATAGTGTTATAACAACAAACTGCGATTTTATTTAATCCCCACCCCCGATCCATTTATAAAGCGTCCAATTTCCGCGGATTTGAAGGTCCACAGCTCGAAGGAGGCTGACGTCCCTTTTCCAGGCTTCAACGCATCCCGACGCAACCCCCATAAAGAAATGCCTTGCCTGGCAACGGCGATTCTTCCTTATTCCGCAGACTAGATGATCCGTGACCGTTGGCGCGGCCATCAAAGGCCAGTTGTCCACGGCCGTGCCCTACAATTTTAATTTGCCCGAGCGACTTTGACTCTCTTTCTGGCGGAACGAGCAGGAGGAACCTCTCGGATTTCAATTTCGCCACGAAGAATCCCCCTCGACTGTACGGCCGGGTATAGAAATGCGGGACAAGAGGGACTCCTCGAGTGCACTCAAAGTTGAAGGACGCTCAGGATCAATATTTATAATCTCGATTCTAGACGACCAAGGGTCCTGCAGGATTCGTGTCTGAGACTACCAAACGAGATTCATCGTCGTCGTTTTCTCGGCCACGTTTAATGCTCTGCATCTTCGCCAGCCGATTAAATATTACTTGCAAAAACTATTTATTCCAAGACTATCCTTTTAGCGGCTAATGAAGATCCGTACGGCTCCAAGGAAGGAGTTAATTACTGTTTTATCAAAGAAACTATTTTAAAAGTGGTGTTTCAGTCACGTTGAAGTTTTGCTAGGGATACTCGAAGAATTAATCAGAGCAAAAAATATGTTTCAATGAGATTTTGCAAGCAGAATTAGCATTAATTATATTCCGACAAATGAACCTTCATAATACGTAACAATATTCTCCTAGTAATCTGTTTTACTGAGAAAATTTCTGCTAAAACAATTGACATAAATTTCACTTTAAATCAGCTGTAACTTAAAATTAAGAGCTGATACTCAAAATGATAAAGAATAAAAGAACGTTGTATGAAGGCATTTAATTATTACAAAAATTAGAAGAATTATTTATTTGCTTATGAATCGTTTAAAAAAAGTCTCAAAATTCGCCTCCCATATGTTTCCCAATTATACGCTATTCCATGAAGAAGGCGTCACGATTTATTAACCTCGATCCAAATTGTTTCGCAACTCTGTTTTTCACGAGGCGGTGCCGTCTCGTTAGCGCAATTGCATCAAGTGACGGGTCGAGAGAGCGTCAGAAATCAACGTCTCCACAAGCGATTTCGTCCTTTGTGCAATTCTCCGGTAGCCGATTGTCGAGTAAGACGTTCCTTCCAGCTACCGGTGGATTGTAATCAGTATGTTGGACGGCTTGCGGTTACAGCGGCTACGTTGATGCATATATGTACAGGTAAAATGTAGTACGCGCGCATGTTGAAAAGAACGTAAAAGGATAAGACTGACGGTTGAGTGAGTCTTTGAAGTTTCTGAAAGCTGTGCGGTTACGCTCGATGTACAGGGACTTTCATGGGGTGTGAGGTGACAGGTGCATAAAAAGCAAAGTGGAAAAGCATCTCCGTGGGGACAGAGAATTTGCTGTCCTGCTACAATTTTCCTGTGTATCGAAGGAAAAGAGCATTTCGAACAGGCGTTTCATTGGAATTCACTTTTCTACCTTTTAATTTTTCGATGGAAATCTGGAATTTTATGATAATTTATAGTTGTGAATATTTTTTGTTCGAAATTCGATTATAAGAATTTGTTTCAGAAGAAAATATAATTCAAATAGGATTTGTTTGCTAGGTTTCTACATTTAATCGCTATTCGCGTTTCTGCTTCGCTTAATTAACTGTTAGCATGATGTATAAGCGTCAGTGAAGATATATACACGAGTACACCGCAAAGGATGAAGTACATTTATGTTGACATAAACTATTTATCTGCAGCCTGGTTGAGGTTTATTAGCTTAATGCAAGATTCCTGAAGACTATTCTACATACATCGCTATTAATATCGTGAATTCGTTACTAATAACTATAACCTGCATTACAGTTAATCATATACGAAACCATCTATAATAAACAAAAAACGCAAGTAAAAAACTTGGCCTATCAACATTTTACCAAATCAGGGAACAGGAGAATATTACAATAAAAAGGGAATATTTCCACATTTTACAAGTAAGATGTTATGCCACTCGTTTTTCCCTTAAAAGTATTATTGTACAATCGTGGATGAAGACAATTAAGATGTTCGAAAAAAGGAACGCTACAGAGTTTTGATACAATGGCAAGATTTTATCTCTGGAGCACTGTGTCTCGTCATTATCGAGTCCCTTTACAAGGGATTCCTTACGAGCTCCGTAAGGATACCCGGGAAAGGTCTCGGATTTCGTGCAAACAAAAACTTTGTTGTAAGGATTTTGAAGCACATGACGTCGTTAAACGACGTTCCTGTTCTCGTGCCTCGAAAACGAAGGGTCGTCTTTCCCTGAAATCACAACGGTGTAGCTTTCCTAATAATGATTCGAGGGTGTGGTTGAACCTCCGTAGAACGAGGGTTCCTTTCTTAACCTACCGTTCGGCAGGTAAGTATATGCCGCCTTAAGAATTTCGCTGACGCGTTCAAATGCAAATTCTCGCTGAGCTCTGCTGCCATGAACGATCTTTTCTAACTCATAAATACAATAAGACGAAGGCGATATAAATTTTAATTTCAGACTTCTAAATGTGTACGCAGATTTTCATCGGTGTCAAAACATTTCTTCTTTAGTATTTTTCAACTAGAATTTCCGATACGTTCGATTGGCTCTTTATGTGTATTATGCCACAGGAAGAAAGTTTTATATTGTATAATAATGCGCCCAAAGCATGCGTGCAGTATGAAATTTATAATTTATGTTAAATAAAGTTTCATTGAAAATAAGAAATGTCGTACAAGCAGGATCCAATAGAGAAAATAAGTACAAAATAGAATTATTGTACAGATTCGAATTCGTATCTGATTATCGATGTACTTTAAACTACATAAAAAAATATTCCTCTAATCCGATCGCAAGAATAAACATACAAGCTCCCTTAAAATAACTAACATATAATCTCAAATATATCGAAGATATAAAATACAGAATTAACTGGTCACTACCCCAATTCTTCAACACGTACGCATACTATTGTATCTTTCTATCAGCGAATTATCGTAACGATCATCATTTATCTCGACGAGTTATATCAAATCGAAAAAGTATACAAAATGATCCGTACTCGATATCGAATCATATACATTCCAGAACTGGATGAAAACCTCATCGTAGTTCATATTTCTGTCTACGGTTGGAAATAGTCGTTAGCTGGTATGCCGAAAATGGGTGGGATCGATCAGGACCTGTGGCGACGACGGGACTGCATCGGCAAGTTCGCGGTAAGGCTGTTAGCAGAATTTTCACGGCGTGGCTAATGCCTTATCGCCGGTACGAAGGGGCTCTTACACTGTCAAAGGCCCACGGCATTTTCAGTTTTCAGCCACGCGCGACGACGTGATAATCGAGTGTGCTACGCTTTTAGCCATAATGGGCAGGTACACGCGCCGCCAGCAGCGTTGCAAAGAGAGCGGTCCTCGAGAGAGGAAAGGGTTGAAGCTCGAGAGAGGGACGAAGACGTCGCGACCGCATGTCGTGAAGCACGAGAGAGTGAGAGTGAGAGAGAGAGAGAGAAATAGAGAGAGTGAGAGTGAGAGAGAGAGAGAGAGAGAGAGACGACGACGACGTCGGGTGGTGTACAAGTGCTTGGTAACCGAGTTAGTTACTTGGTAGATTGCGTTCACCGGTTTGGTGACGCGATTTTATGACGATCCAATGTGGCAAGCGTTCTCGTCTTCGACGAGAGCTCGGGGGCTCGAGTTTCGGCTAGTTCACACTCCAGCCGTGTGAATCGAAGGGATGGAGTGAATTTTATGGGAAGTGTGAAGCGAACGAAGGAATTAGATTTGGTAGGATCGATCGGCCGTGGTTATTTTTGGGAAACAACCGTGGTTTCTTGTGTATCTGTGATTTTCTGCACATGCATGTACATGTACGTGTGTTCCACTGAGTAATGGTACTAGAGAACTTAATTTTAACGATCAACGATAATGTAAATGCGTAACCGATAATTAAACGAAACGAATTGCGTTCTATAATCGAAATAGTTTCGAAATTTTGTGTTTGCATGGAATCAGGAATAGTACATATACATTATGAGAAATGTACTATTCTCAACTTTGTTCCAACGTTTTAGTAATACTGCACAGTTAATAGCAATAGTAATTGTTATTGCGATTTTACGTATCATTCTCACAGCAATTGTCGTTTTAACCATCAAATATTTAACCTTTTTTATTTATATCGCATCACTGTACAATTTTATCTTGGAAATACAGCAGGACGAATTTCGTAATAGATTATGCACGGAAAAACACTAGTACGAAACTATTTTTTTTTTTACGAACTTAAATCGTTGATAACGAAATGCGACGAAGATATAAATCTGACATAGAACGAGGAATTGCAAAAATCAAGTTAATCGGTGGATTAACCTTTAAAATGAAGTTAATCTTTCGCCAAATTGAAACGTTTCATGCAAGTGTTCACGATCACACTATCGTACAATCTACGTGAATGTATATGTACGATTAAAAAATGTGGCCGTCACATAGACACGAACGGCTCTATAATCGAGGAAAATTGAGAGACACTACACCATCGGAAGAGACAAAGAAGACATATTTATCCACGTCGTTCGAAAGTTTACAATCCATTTATATAATGAACATTTCCGATTTAATGGTTCGTTGCCGTATTTTCGCTATTAAAAGCTTACGAGATGATAAATCATTAATTTCAATTATAGAAAGTTTCGTGGCCATTTGTTTGGAAACATCTGTCCGTAGTCTTCGTTCGTGAAAAGACTAATCCGCGGTCAGACGTCTCTGAACAGCTGCTACGGACACGAAATAGACTTTCCGGCTATTGAAAACGCTCCCGAACTTGCAATCGTTAATTTCCACTCTATCATCCGACCAATTACGACTACTGCACGCTCTGGTCATTCACGCCGGCTGGCGTGAAGTTGTTTAAACGCGTCACTCCATGTTTTGCTATCGAGAATTCCCCGATTAGAAAACGCGAAACGATTCGATGCTTTAGAGAAGATTCCATGACTAATTAAAGAAATTTCTATCAATTAAATAGGATAATATTTTTTTGTATAAGCATGTAATTTTGAGAGTATATTATATTTATTTATTTATGTACATTTCGAAGTAATAAAGTAGAACTTTATATAAACCTGTCAGGGTTTCACCGATTCTCCCCACTACCTGTGATTTTTCATTTATGTAATAAGTATTCACGTTGTAATAAGTAGATCCAGATTGTAGGACTTCATCTAGTCGGATGTTAAGATTTCGTCCAAATAAGTAGAATTCGTATAAATAAAATTCTACTTTGTATATATCTATTTATAAAATATCCTAGAATATCTATTTTGGCACATTAATGTTTAGTTTTTACAATATACTCGTTTGTAAAGCAACTTTGCATAAATAAAAAGTACGATAAATATTCATAATGGTACCTCAATTTAATTATTCTGTTTGCATAATTTGTGCTGACTAGGTAAAAAAGTAGTTAATAATAAAAATATAATAAACGAATGCTCCAATTTTCCATTAAATCCATAAAGGAGCTAAAGAAGATGGTATGAATAATAATTATACTCGCGATATTCCCTTCCCTGATCCCCAACCAAGAAGACAAGGGTACAATTAAAAAAGAAGAAGCTAAAATAATGTATTTTATTAACAAACAATTAAAGAATTTAATATCGAACATCGTCGATGACCGAAGGAGATCGTAAATGAGTTTCCGTTGCTTCGAGTGCTTCTCTCTGCCGTGGAAACGAGCAACGACATTACAATACGCAAATAGTCACGCGTAATTGCCAATATCAAGTAAGCCTGGTTTTTTAAATGGAAAAATATTACAATAGCCTTTTATAATTGAATCGTTCGACGTTGGAGAATCAATCAACGGCTGCGAAATGCATTCCACGAGCACCAAGTAACAATTGAATTTAGAATTCCTCCGAGGCTCTCGTTCGTTCTATTTTCTTCCCTTTTCTATGACCGCGCTTATTAAATTCTCTTAAATAATTCTCGAATCGCGAACTTCGACAGTTCGCTCCATCCGACAATGTTCACACACGTTTCTTCCTTTTGTACTTCCTATTTTCTTTTTTCTTTCTTTCGCCTGCCAGTTGTGATGCCTTTTTTCACGAAGCTGATTGCGCTGCGAATATAATTTGATTACTTCGGCCCGCGGCTTCTGTAGACGCGGTAATCCTTGCTCGCACGTTAATGAAAAGGTATCATTGCTTATATTTCCTCCACTGACTGAGTAAGTCCATCTTCTAAGGTATTCAAAATCGTGCGGTTACTTTATACGACAAAGATACATAGAAAAAGAAGAAAGAAAAGGATGATGAACAGCGCTCATCGAGAGATCGGCAGCATATTCGTAGGCTACTCGGCTTGTCATTTCGGAAATCCTAACACCCCGTATATAATGGCATCCAGTATATTATTCGCGATTTGACGTGACGTATTCGACGAAACGTATTTCCGCAATGAAATGACAGCGAAGTAGAATAAGAACGTATAGGACAGACATTCTGTATGTGATATATGTTTTTAAATGAACGATGGAGACTAATGTGGAATAGCTTGAAAATTTTGATACAATTAGGAATATTCGATTAGGAATATTCAATTTTTAAATACTGCCTTTTCTCTTATAAGACTTGTGCAAAAAATAATTATTTTGTTACTGTACCTAGCTCTATGTCATGTTCTATTAAATGCAAAGAAGAGAAAATTATCATTGTTAAAATTATTACCAATTATTCCATTTGATTATATCATTCATTTCACCCTTCCAAACTTATATTCTATGAATTATCTAAAAGTAACATGCGTTAAACCGTCAGTCTTAATCCCAACAGGACCTCGTCCGTAGTTCCACATAATTCAATCCAATAGTGTGAATAAAGCAAGTCTGGAAGTCATACGCACTATAATCTAGTACAGGTATTAACCAGATTTACACGTCTCATGTACGAGTTACACTCGCCAGTTTTTGCTTTGAACAACACGAGCCGGCTCGCGTGATCTAATTATGCAATCATCACCTATAAACAAATTTCTCTGAGCGAACCGTTCCACTCGCGGCAATTCAAACGCGCAACAAGGCGAAACTTCATCCCGATAACTCACTTATGGAAACGGACAGCGACGTTATTAAAAGTTCGGATGAGTTGTCGGAAGTCGTGAATGAACACGGCCATGTTTGTCGCAGTTAAGCTCGGATTTATTCCAAACCTGTTTCAACCAGGTGATACATCGCTGAAATCACAAAAAAAGGGATAGAACAAAAGAAGAACATTTATTTAACAAATTTTCAAGAATCTTTATCGAATAAAAGAGAATGCAAAGTGATGGACAAAGGATTCGAATGAGTTGTTGGAAGTCGTCAGCAAACATAGCCACGGTTGCTATAACTAGCCGATAAAATAACCATAGAAAGGATATAGTAAGATAACGTTATTTAAGTCACCTAAATATCTTAAGATTCAATCTTGAACTTTGCGCAAAATGATTAAACCTGTATGTTACGAGATTCTTAGTTAATCTTCAATATAATATCTCACTGTTTATCACACCACAGATAACAAGTTAAATAATAGTCTGTTTTCAAACGTGGATCGCTTGAAAATTGTTCCCAACCAATGTGCCGAATTACGTATCCTTCTGACTCAAATAATACTACCTTACTCTTGGGCAAAAGGAGAAGATTCATGCAGCGTCTCGTTGCAAATTTTCCAGAATCTTTATGGAAGAGAAGACGACGCAAGGCGGTGGACAAAGGGTTCAAACGAGTGTTCCCATCAGTCACGAACCGTCTCGAAGGAGAACGAGATCTCGCTCAAAGCGCGGCCTCGGGATAACAGGATAACGTGATAAAGGTACCTATACACCCCATATCGAGGTAAAAGCTGTTAGGAAGCTGGTGCTAGACTACGATGCGTTCGTAGCAGCCGACTACGCTGTCAGACGGTGCATTAAAACGATTAATTTGCGCGCGGCTGCGCCGAACTCTTCTCTATTTCCGCCATCGGCTCGATATCTTTGCTTGCGATTCCTTTTCCTTCTATCCCCAATGGCGACGCCTTTTTCCTACAACACGGCCGCGAGATCCAAACCCCCTAAGACTCTCTCTCCTTTTAGGTCTACCTTACACGACCTCGACCTCCCTTTCTTCGCAACCCCTTCCATTTTCCGGCTCGTCGCTTCGATTCTGCTTCGTTAGCGGAAGACCCTTCATAGAGGATCGGACGTACTTTAAAAATATTAAAGTGTACGCTCGCTACTTGAACGAGCGCTTGTCCTTTGTTACGTGCCGGTAAGCAGCTCATCCACCCCTCAGAATTTCCCTCTCTTCGTATCCATCCCTGTCTACCTTTCCCACTATTCCTTTTCCTTTTTTGATGATTCCATTGGATGTGTTCGGGTTGAAATGGTTCTTTAGGGTGCGTTCGTTCGTTCTCTGGTCATAAGAACAAGGAAAAATGTCGGCATTGTCGAAGTAGGGTACCGGTTGATTATCACGGACAATCGAACACACCGCTCCGACCGAATTAGCTTCTTCGGCCTCGCCAGGGATTTAGGAAGAACATTTTGCCTCGTGACCATGATGGAGGGTATTCGTTTATCATTCATGGAAGTACTTCCGACCCGTGTACATATTTGATCAGGTCGAAGAACGCCCATCAAAATTGCCATCTAATTTCGGCCGTTTAGCTAATAGGTGTTTAAATATTCATCGGTAAATTTTGATGCTCGTTACGAAACGGATCCGTCAGATTTTTAGCCTGGTATCGCGCTTGACGTGGCGCTCGTTCAATTGAATTTTAATATTCCATGAAATCAATCGCACTATGGTTGAATAATATGGAAGCCGTTTAGCATGGTTCGATTAGCTGTCGATCGTTTTCTAACGTTCCTCATGATGCGTAATAGTTTCAGGTTATGAGTTAATTAATTGCTCTCTCGGTATCGGGGGAACTGGAAATAGACGGAGAATTGGGTCAATATTATGATTAAGAATCAGGATTAAAATCGTCAGACAATTAGGTTGTGTGCAAAAAGGGATTACATGTGACCACACGTTAAAAGGTAATTTGGTATTATTAAGGCTTACTGTAGCAATTAGATATATGAATTAATGACAAATATTTGTTCTAATAGAAGAACTAGGTTGATTATGCTTTAATGGACATAGATTTGGGGTATTCCTAGTATTCTCGAGTTTCCTTAATCTGATAATTTTTGTTACAATAACGCTACCTTAATTCTTACGATGTATCTTTTCTGCTTCCAATTCATTTTCATTCTGTTTATATAAATACGCTTTATTCCCCGCTTGAGAATATTACAATTTTATACCTCATTTAACCCTTTGTGCCTCTATATTAAGCTCGACATCCTATTTTATCCAATTCGTTCCAGTCTTAACACATAAAACATACTCTTCTATGTTATAATTATGTGTAATATATAATTGTACGAATATAATTTCTCTTCCGAAAGTGGCTTATCTGGTAGGAGCTAATTAAAGTAAAATGTTCAATACCAATGCAAGTGCTTAATATACTAAAGGAATAACAATTTTAACGAAATCTCTACAAGCTCTATGATCTTAATTTACAACTTCCATTGTGCCAAAAAGCAACGAATTACTTCGTTACATTACATTTTACGCGAGAGTTCTTGCGGAAGTGCAGAGAAATAATACGAGCAGCACAAAAGGCGATGTGCCGGTGAGAGCCAACAAATACGCGAATGCGTCGCTTCTCGTTCGACCCTGTCGTGTCACTGCCATTATTCCTTTCCGGCGGAAAAATAATTGCGCATTAATTTATGAAAACGAGTCGACGCGCGTCAGTCCGTCGCGCGACCACACGACATTCAATATTCCCGGCGAGAAACGTTCTTCCCTTTTATCTCCAATTTCATTTTGCGATGAGCGTCGTATCGCGGTTAAGCGCCAGCATCTCTCCGTTGAAAAAGGTAAAACAGCCGGCAACGATTCCGGGTAACCGGGTCGTTACGCGGCATCTCCGTCCCGATTTATGTCCTGTTACGTTTAAACTTTACGTTGACGATAACGCTTGTATGGGACGAGGCGAAAGTTGCGATACGGAATGGTTGCAGGACGATTTCTCTTGAAAGGATGATTCGATGCTGCGGAGACAAGTTTTTGAAAACTGGCTTGATAGAATTTTGATGAACGATAAATTGCGGTTGCGGTGACGAGGAAGATTCGTTTGCAAAATTATAGGTTTAATAAATATATGTAATTTGTGGGGAAATTACTGTTCAATTAAAAAGTAAATTAATTATTTGAAGTTATCGTGTATTTTAATTAGTAATAAAAATATTTAAAAAATTAATAAAAAAGTACTTGATAATAGAGGGAAGTTTGAAATGGAGGAAAGAATACACCCGCTTATGTTCTTAGATTTAAAACAGTAAACATTAATCGTGTCAATGTTTCTAACTTAAATGAGTTATTTTGCAACAAGAAACAGGAGAAGTAACTACAAGATTTATCATACATTTAACAGAAATATGATTTGTCATTCCTCTTCCTTTTTGTTTCTGTACTCAAAATACTATATAGAAAATCGTACTGTAGTTAAAATAGAAAAGGAAGGTAATAGTTTCTAAGCGTTAAAAGAAAATCGAAATGATATGTACCTTTAGTACATACACCACACAAAATTGCTCTAATCTCGTATGATTGAAATTAAAGATTGATCAACCCTTCCATCTTCTTTCTCTCCAAATCCACCCCTTTTGTCCCGTGTAATTCTACGACATTCGTAACACTCGTTTACTCCTCTACCCAGTTTCAAGCAGCTATTGTTGCCAATAGTCAGATAATACCGCAACGACGCGATCGTGAACGTTCACGGGTGAGCAAAGAAATCCTCTGGATTTTAAACGTTACGATAACAGAAGGGAACGAGAGAACGAGGATCCCGACGAGGTTTACGTCTGGAACCGTAACGTTGACGTCTTCCATTGCGGAAGATAATCGGAAAAGGAGCGTACAGCCAACAGGATCGTAAACTTATCGACGTCGCAGGTCCAAGTGCAAGAAATTCGGTCAACTTACGCATCCTGATGATTTTCTCCTTGTTCCTTCCGGCTACCCACGCCAGTTTCGCCTTTTCCACGCTTCCACGCGTCGTATAACGCGGCCAAGCGTCGTAAATCTCTTTACACCGACCCAGCTTTATTTCGCGTTTATCGTTGCCTCGTATAATTTGTTAATGATACAGTAAACGCGAACGAAATAACAGCCAGCCACTCGTATCCCGGTTATCGTCTCATTCGAGACACTCGAGCTATCTTTGATACGTCGCGCCGATCGATTTACGTATAAGCCGGTCCGTCGCTTGAAAATATGTCATTGCGGAGGGTATCCTCGCGATGGACCTTTTACGACCTGCAATCGATCCGAGAACGACTCTCCTGTTTTCTGATAAAGGAACCGGTGATAGACGAAAACGTGGTAAACAATGTTATGCGAGAATTGCTGGAATCTGCCGGTGAAAATAAAAATTCATGAATGTGACTTTTATGGGAGACACAGACAAGGCATGGCGTCAAGATCTTATGAAACTTCCTGTCGACGAAGTCGTATATGAAATCGGTACTTCTGAAATGTTTTTCAGGTATACTTCAAGATTGTTTCTTTAAAGGAAGTTGAGACTCCAGTTTGGCAGTTGCTGTTGTCCGCATTTATAGGAAACGATGTTTTGGAGGCTCTTTTAGTGGGATCCATCTTTCGTTTTCTTCGAAATTTCTCTATATTACTATATTTATTTCGAATAGTTACTCGATTAACGAAACATCCATTAACCATTTGACTTGTTTCGCAAACTTCCACGTAAGAACCAATATTCTAAGTTCCCAACTTTCTTCCCCAACTTCGAGAAATAAAAGACGGACAAACATTCTTTTAATTTTTCCTCGGCATACATCCATTTGTTGAATCGTTCAAACGTCACAGCAATCATCCTAAAGCGATCCACGAAACTCTTCTCCGATATCTGGCCTTTCAAGCGAGAAAATGTTGGCGTTTTGTAACCACGTGTATTCAGAGTGGACTATGTCCGCCTTTGTAAAATATCCAGCGTCTATTGGTCAGTGGTCGGCTGGGAGCAGTCTTGTTTCTGAATGGCCAACCTCTGACGTGCCTGGCGGCAGTCAAATCGACCATGATTCATCCTTCGACCTGTTATTTTCGCATTATCCAACTTCATCGTTCCATCCTCTTCAGGGGGATTTCTTCTCGACACGTGGGTGGATGAAACGCATTATCGCGATATTCGCGCGATAATGTCTTGTTTATGAATGCAGAGGCAACTATCGGCGGGCATCTATCAATTTATGGTCGAGCCATGGCTTAATTTGACGGAGTACTACCCAGAATTTTTGTCCCCCTGCGTTTTTCTCATAAACGCACCCCGTGATAGATAGAATTTCAGTGAAATAGCGCCATTGCGCTCAACTCTGCCTACAGACTCTTGCAACAGTTCGATTCATCATTTACCTATGTCATGACGCGCCATGTCTGCTTGCTTGTTACCACGACAAACGTGTCAAGAGATAAAACAGATCTTTTTTTGAACTATGCGATTGGTATATTCCTGTCAGGGTCTTCCTGTTGATTCTATGTATTTTCTGCGAATATTTTCGGGCTCAATTTTATAGATCAATGTTGTAAGTTTCGTACATCTGAAAGTTGAAGATAGAGATGAAGAATAAACTTATCCGTCATTAATGTCGATATTCCATGACCTAGAAGATACACGAGTATAAGTATAAATAATTAACAGAGTTATGTTCAAGAATAAGAATTTAAGAATTAAAAGATACACATCAGGAAGATCATAATTGTTTTAACGAACACAACTTATTGTGCGTGGATTAGGATAAATCAATCTTCGTAAATGTTTATGGAATGTAACACTACATACTGATAAGAATCTTTTGTATGAGATTTACAACGAGTAATGAAGAGAAAAGGAAAGATCGGTCAATGCTGAAAATTATTAATTTAGATCGGATCTTTCCGCTTAAACTGTGTATGCATGTTGCATGACAGCCGTACAGGAAATTGCCTCGCAATGAATAACAGTAAAAAAACTGTAGAGAGCGGGCTTTTGTAAACCAAGTTTGTCGTTTTTTCAAGGGAAATTGAAATGATTAAAAGAAAGGGAAAGACAGCAAAAGGATACCGGGTCAGTCCTTTGATTCGTGGAGAGCTTTCAAACGAAAAGTAAATCAAACGAGCTCTTCCTTTCGAAAAAGTTTTTCTTCCATACATCTCATTTTCCTAGTGCTCGTTCAACAATTTTTGTGCGTGCTTCGATAATTACACCTTATTCACGCTAAAATCAACCTTTGATAAATTAGGGAAACTGTCAAATATAGTACTATAAGAATATTACCATTAAGAATGAATACAATAATATGATAATACATACTGAAATATAGTCAAATTTGAAAAAATATAGGTTGTTCATAATTTTTGAAGTGGCTCACGTAGCTTCATTGATAATCAGATGCTATAGACCAATACGGTCTCAGTGATATCAGGAGAATTACCAAAACTATACAAAATATCGATGACAATGAAATAATTATTTTCTAAATCATTCACTCTGAATTTTTCATTATTTTATTGTACTATGAAACGGTTAATCTACTCGTGTATCCTTATCTGTCTTTCCACCTATTTCTCTGTCTTTCGCCCTCCTTGATGAATTGTTAATTCGAGGACTGTTACGTTGAAAGAATGATTCGTTAAGACACGATGCGGCGTCGTGAATCACGAGCGCTCCACCACCGAAAAGTTCGAGCAGAGAAAGACGACAGAACCGTGGAAAACGGTTCTTTCCTGAGCAAAATGAAGTTCAAAAGGCTTTAACGCTCGACCAGGCTAGGACTTCTTTTTGCGAGTTTTCGTTTTGTCTTCACCGAGGTACTTCTTCTTCGCTCCTTCCCTTCGTTCGAACTTTCGCGTACGTCGTTACGAGTGGTTCCTTCAAGTTTTTTCTCGCGATGTCTCGCGATCTTTTCCCGAAAACGAAGCATGGTAACAATTACGTTAAGCTTCTTCGTTCATATTAGTTCAGTGCAGTGGAACTCTATTAATCGGAATGAAATTCATTCGATCATCAAATCGATTAAATCAATTCTTGTTGATTGAAGCGATTTATCCGAACCTAAACTCCGGTTATAGAAGAAAGAACTATAAAAAAAGATTATAGAAGAAGGTTCAGATAAATTTTGAGGAAATTTGGGTAAATTCGTCCTTAAATTGTGTCTATTAAGTTAAATATGTATTAATAACATAAATGAACTAAAATGCAGAGAGTCTAATTTCAAAATCTTTCGTTTGTTTCATATTTGTGATTCTTATAATTACGATACCACTAAAGATCTTCAAATATTCATCTATTTTCTGGTTAATTAATGATCGATATCATAAATCAATTTCAAATATTTGTACATAAACAAATACACCCGTTCGAGATAAAGTAAATCTTCATCAAAGTTTCATAGGTTCCATAAGAAACATTATCGATATAAAAATATTACAAAGAGAAAATCATTTAAATTAATGAAAAGAGAAAAAGGAAAGAAATTATATACACCAACTGAACAACTATGTATAAACCAAGCTGTTACACGTCAACCCTAAACGATAATAGTCCTCCACTCGAGCCTACAACCATATGAAACGACAAATCAAAGTAGCAGAGCACCCATCCAATCCCACGTAGCACGATAACGAAGATCGTAAGCGGCGCATGCATTATCGATTTCTCGCGTCGAAGGATTTCATACTCTTATTGTCAGTCACGCTCGTATATGGGATTTCCGGGAATCGCAATCTCATCTTATTTCCGACGGCGAAAGAGACGTCGCGTCGCAGCCAAGATGGAAACGTAAGTCGACTCGTCGACCGATCCTGAATACGGGCGGCTCGCTGTTACCCGCTCGAGGGGCCAATAAAAGCTCGCGTACCCGGCACAACACGCGTAATTCAGAATAATTGAAATACGCTAGGTACAGTTCTGATCCCAAACCGGGTTCGAGCGGATCGTTTCAAAGGCAATTCGCTAGCATAAGTTCGCCCAGTTCTCATTTCCGCTTTATTGATGTACAATAAGGGAACGAAGCGGACGGGCCACGCGAGTGAGTGCGCACGCGAACGCGCCAGTATGAATGTATATACTTACACGCGTTTACCAGCGCCTGTATCCCACACCGATCGAGTTATGGATTTTGATTCCATCCCCCGACGTTAGGTAATCGCAGTCGCAAATACAATTTCTCCTCGCGGCTACAGATAATACGTCACTCGTCCGCCTGGTGATTACGATTCATGTAACACGAGCACGGTATGTTTAGATAAACGAGAGCCAACGGACGGCTGCGACGTAACGCGCTTGATCTTCAATGTGGATTCAAGCCTGCGAGATCCCGATGGTCGGATGTTAACGTAATTTCCAGAGTATCTGGAACGTTCGGATTTTGCGATTGTCTAAAGTCTAGTTGGTAAATAGTACGCATTAGCAGGACGCGGTTGGGAATATCTGACAGTGGTGATTTTTTTAGAAAAGAGGGGGACAGTTGGTTTGGAAGAAATATAAGAACTTGTATGTAGGGTGGAACTTTGTTGGCAATACTATCATGGAGATGTAATGTGAATTTAATAGGCAATTTTGTGATTATGCTGATGTTTCTACAGTGGCTAGAAAAAGTATTATAAGGGAACGCTGTTAAAAAGAGAAAATGGTTCCAAGATGGATCTGGTAATTCAGAATTACATATTCCCACGCAACCATTTTAAATTGAATTAAACAAAATTCAAAAATTTAATCACAGACAAATGTATCAAAATTAAGCTACAGATCCATGGATTCAATAGTATTGCAAGAAATATCAGTCGAAGGAACTTACGACGACAAAGGAGATCGCATTAAAATAATAAATCCACGCTACCTCATGAGCTACTTCATCCCCAGCGGATATCATTCTGTTGGAAAAAATTCCGCTTCCAGGGCACTGGAAATTTATGTGGTTCATCCGCTACGGCAGCTTTAATAACCACCCTGTAATACACGATAATTTTCAGTTACCGGATAAAGTTTAACCGAGACTTACGTAATTTTCTTTCCTTCCCGTAGCCAAGATGGCAATCGGCTCGTTATACGGCGTAAGATTGAGACTCTTGGCCACGAGATCGCAGAAAAATTCTCGAGACGATTGCGATGCTAACCAGGAAGCAGAAGGGTAGAAGGTATGGGGAGGGGTTGCTCGCTTAAATACGTCCCTGAAATCCCAACGGAGCGTAAAGTAAGCCAGAACAGTACGCAGCTTCGCAAGATCTCACCTAGAATCGTTCCAACGAATCCGTGCTTATTAATTGTAATTAAATTCAAAGAGCTGGGTGAGAAACCAGAGTGTGACTTTGTTTATTCTTTCCCCATTTTTCTACCGTATCTACACAATTTTAAATTTATCGTCAAATAGAGTAATCAGATCTTCTGGCAGTAAAGGATCTGTATATCGACTCTCAGATACCTATATAACCTCTGTTTAACTACCCTTTGATAGTACCATAGCAAACACTGTACGTTTCACAGTGAATACGTGAACCAACAGCATAACTTTATAACACAGCACAATTTCCAATGCGATTCTGACTCATTCATGAACTCTAGCGCTCAGATCCACGGAATTTCACCAAGAAACATGAAAACACCTGTAACGCCTCGAGTATCGAAAACCGATGAAACAATCATTCCTTTTCGGAGCGATGCGACTATAAAACACGGCGTCGTTGGAAATTCCACTGAAAAAATTTCTCATGGGATAATACCTAGGGCCAGAGGCAGCTCAGCGAACGACACAAAGCAAAGAAGGGAGAGAGGCAATGGCAATTGAACGCAGCGGACAGGCGGCGGACCGAGCGCCGTTTCCGACGGGCTTACGATAATGCACGATTCGTATAAATAAAAGTTTGAATTAAAACTTGGACGGTAAGTTTGCGCGCGCTGGTGTAAAGCACGCGAGGCTGGTCGAGCAACGGCGTACCCTTCCCACCAGGCTCTCTCGTCCCCATCGAGGCTTTGGTTTGCGGTTTCATACTCCACAAGCAGAGCAACCGCCGGCTGGATTATCGTGAGTAATGTACCAGACACACGGACGCTTTATGAAAATTCGAGATTGTCCTCCTCGCCGACGGTTTTGCCTTCGCTGCGGGCCCCAGCCGTTGGAAACTTGTTCAGCCAATGTCGCCGGAAGTCGGCGCTTTCTTGTTACGGAACAGCCACACCCGGCGAAATTGAACGAGCACCGGTTTAGGGTCGTTGATTGTTTTAATCATTACGCCAGCTATTCGACGGGGTTCGAATGAACAGTGCTCGAGTAAACAGTCGTAAGCACGAGTCATGGAACGATCTTTTGACAAATGAGAGAATGTCTGTTTCTTGTGGATTATTTAATTGTCAAGTGAATGGTCTTTTCAATTTTGTTCTTACTTGTAATACTGTTACTTGTTGTTTGGCTTGGGCTACGTTGGTTTATTTGATACACCGAAGTCAACTAAGACTGAGCCAAATTGTATCGATTTTATCGCTTGTATGTTTGTTTTAATATTATATTTTAATATTTCATAGAAGATCGTTAATGATGTAACCTTGTTGAAGCACAGTGTCGCTGTGTAACAATTGTATTCGATGGTTTGGACTAAGTTTCATATAAATTTGAAGGATTTACGAAGTTTAGAAATCTTAATTTAATATTAGAAGACTGTTCTTTGTCAAATCAATTTGTCACACGAATAAACATTTTTATCATAAATATTATTCTATTGAGAACAACTTTCTTTAAATGATAATTGGAAACAAGATACTTCTTATCATCAATAAATAGTACGTATTCCGTTCGAGCATAGAAACAGACCAATCTTCACCCATTCAAATAAATGAGGCGTTCTTTGTACTTTATATCTCAAGTCCATGGTTTCACAATTTAAACGTAAATGATGTTTCTGTAAAACGGAATATGTTATTGGAACACAAAGCACTTGAGCGCCCACGAAGATACTGAAGGAGTTTTTCACTAAGATGTTCGGCGGCTCATGTAAATAACTTTCAGGCTGCGAGAAGTTACTAATGTATCGAAGTATTGGAGAAACGTTCAACGATTGAATAATATAACAGCAATAATGGAATTGACTATAACTTTGCTATAACGGAGAAAGTTTTGGTTCGCAAAGCACGAAAATCGATTCGACGTTGAACTAATAATCTCCCTTCGATAAAGTTGCTTAAACACCCATTTTTCTTTACGGCTAAAAAATTCATTTTTTAAAATAATACAAACGTGGATATGCACTTGCATATTGCCGCGTTTGTTTTCTCCCACGAGAATGAATTTAATTTCCAACTATCGACAGATAATAAAATTTATCTTCTTCCATACTTTGACATTTCTTAAAATCTTTCAACGTTACATGATGTTAACCCAATGCCGTGCAATATAAAATGTCTTCTTACAATTTCAATCTCTTCTCTTCCGACATATAAATATCGAGATTAATTTATTCTTACCGCAATCGTGTTTAATTACACTTACTATTATTCAAGAGACTCTCACAACTACTACTAACTATAACAACGAATGTATCTTAAATATCCTAAAAGCATTCAATACTAACGCAATATCTTAAAAACATTGCAATATCTTTATATTATAACGAAAGAACAAATTCAACCCCTAATTATTAAACTTAAAAATACTCGACGGAGGAAATGCAAGATAATAAAAAAATATCAATAATAGGCGATTTCTCTCGTTGCTATGGAAGTTATCGCGCGTCAGAAGGATCGTAATAAATAATGAGCAGCGTCGATCCTCATGATTCATGTGCGGTGATATTACGCGCTCGAAGCGAGCGACCGCAGCGCAGAGACTGCGCGTTAAAGCGCGCACAGCCGCGCGTGTACCGCGAACCCGTCGCTCTATGCCCGATTAATTCGTCGAAACTTATTTTCACGTCAGCGCGGCAAGACCGAGCAATATTTCGGCCGTTGGAAACGTCCGGATTTTACCGGGTCCGCGGTTTTACGTTGCGACCACGCTCGCCTCGGTATTCCATCTATCGCTCTCGCGTGCACCGTTTGCGGCCTCGAATTATTAACCGCAGTCGTGATTGCCGCTTGTTTTGGATGGCTTTAGGCTACCGGTGTATCGCGGTTACGACGAAATTGACGAGACTGAATACTGGCAAACGGTAAGCGGAAAAAAGTCGTTCAACTCGAGTCATCGAGCACCTTGTTGTGAGGATAACTGAACCTATTTATGTTCAGTTACATTGTTCTTGTAGCCATTGATTGGAAAAACTTGAAGTGTTTAGTATTTGGTAAATATTATATAAAAATATACATAAACACTATACGGCACTAACATCAATTATTTAAAAAATATTAATGATATCAAACCTACTACGAAAAGTACCAATCGATTCATCATCTCTTGAGTCACAGCATGAACTTTGATTATCGAATCGTTACTTTGCCCATACGATAAATCTAAATCAACAATTTGGAAATAGACGTTCAACTTTGAAAACACTTCTCTTATCTCGAATGTGGATGGTTGATAGCTTCATAGCTTAAAAACCAGCAGGCGATAAGAAGGCAACAGCGTCGCTGGCGGTGCATCAAATGCCAGGCATGAAAATCGGATTTGAGATTCGCTTAGTGCCGGTGTTCAAAATCATTGAACGTAATTAACCGGCGGCAGAAGAGAAGCGACCGCCGCCTGAGTGGTACCGGATTCTCTCTGGGCGCTCTGCCGGGCTCCGTTGCTCTGTCTGCACCTCTCAATGGGGTGGCAGAAAGGTTAATGCAGTTAGCCGGTCCCCCTTTCGGTGGCCCTTGGTTTCGCACGGGAGGACGTTAGCGCTCCTCCCGACGAGACAGGCGCCAGGGCCGAGCGTTTTAGTAAAATGGCCTGAAAATGCAATTATCGGCTATAGGTGCGCGCTAATGAATTGCCGACGTTATCCATACAGACGCCTTCGAGCCTGAAAAGGCGACCTGGTCGCGCTCGAAGAAAGTATGTCCTTGTTACTTTCGAGAGCTGAGTGCTCTTTCACGAGTCGAACCGCCTAACGAAAGTATCTGTGTCTACTGCTTCGAGATATCGGATTTGGTTAATGCTACACGATAGCTTTGGTAAATCTTCGGCGATAGTTATGCGTGATTTTCATGTTTATCGTCTACTTAATCATTTTGTCACGCTAACAACTACTGGAAAGTCTTATAGTTGTATAGATGTAAATTATTGGTTACTATCTTATAGAGAAAATATCGTCATTTTAGTTGTAACATTTTATTTAGTAGAGATTGGAATTTGGAGTCAATGTTAAAGTATTCGTGTATACGCGCAAGAAAAACAGAGAAGTTATTATTTCAGCGAAAAATGCAACACTATTTTTGGATTTTGAATTCAACGTATCAGGAGTAGGCATGAATAATAATAAAGTATTGCAAATTTGAATGATCTATAATCATTTATAAAACCAACTAGTAGTATCTTAAAAATAGTATCCTAAGTTGCTGGGTTTTGATAGAAATAACACAGACAATAAAGAATATAGCAGAAAGGAGATTCGGTTAAGGAGATATGATTCCGAGCTCGTGAAATTCGCTAGAGATAACTTTGCTCTCGTGAAATTCGATTGAGATTATTCTGGACTTTTGAAACTCGATAGAGCGCATCTCGGACTCGTGAAACTTGACACGAATGATTTTGATCTCACGCAACCGAACAGGAATTTTCAACATTAACAACTCCATAAAGAAGACTTTTGGTTGTTGAGATGCGATAGGTGCGATCTTGAATTTGGTATTCGATAAATCACAGGCTTCCAAGGATCTCGGAATATTAGGTATTTAGAGATTCTCGAGATATTTGTTTTGGAAATTTTCTAAAGGATCACGTATGCTGTCACTTCCAAAAGTTATTGAGATCTTGAAGACTTTAGAATTTTCTATTGAATGTTACCTGGTATTTGAATACAACCTGGTATTGTTATTATCAGTTCCTTTTTTTACAGTGTACAAGTTTGAAATTATTCCTTTTAGATTACACTTGTTAGTGTTTGAGGTTCCTTTTATCAAATTCTCGGAGTTTAGAACCATTTGTATCGAATGGCATTACATCAGATCGTTTCAACAAGTTTCTAAAAGTTCGCGATCACCTTCGTCGGATCCCAAGAGTCGGAGAGTCTTACCATCAAGCTTCTCGAACTTAAAGTCGATGGTGTGGGTCTTCTATAGTCCTATAATTCTCCAAAATTGTCTGTTTCGAAAGTTCGAAGTTGTTTCCAGATGCTGTGTTGTTCTTATCGAATCCAACAAACCCTAGTATCCCCTTTATCAAATCCCTTAATTTAAAAATCGTCTGGTATATAAACTTAAATTTCATATCTTTTAAAAAAACAAACTTACGTTTAGTAATTCTTAAAAGGTTTTAATAATCAAATATTTAAATATCAGGAAATTTAAATTCGTAGCGTTACTTTACCAACTTCTTACAGCTTTCGTATGCAAAATGTATATCGAAAAATTCGAAAGATGTGAAAGACATTCAAGATTGATGAGGTCGCTGGCAAACTGGCTGCTTCGCTTAATAAGCGAAAATGTGAAATCGCAAGGGGTACACTACGGACGAGCAAGCGGTTATGATACTGTAGTTTCGGGGAATTAATTTACGGATTAATAAGGGACTCTGGGGACGTTAGGCATTTACGTTGATAATTTGGGTAGCATCTGGCTCCGACTACTTCAAGAATTCTGGACTTCGCCCCTGAAGGCATTCCAGATACTTTCGGATTAAGAAGACCTCTTCTGTTTTCCCTTAGCTGTTAATCAGAGTATCCGAATTATTTAACGCGCGCAAAACATTCATAATCATTTCCCTGTGTTACAGATATATATGTATTCGTTTCTACGTTTTCATTTCAATAGTGAAATAGAATTGTAAAAGACTACACTGTCCATACCGAAGAACATTTAAGAAATCTTCACGATCCTAAATTCACCGAAGATTTAATCTTTCTACTTCGGACATATAATTCCTTTTCACAAACATTACAAGTAGAGTAGATGCGACGTACAATCCGTAATTAACCCTTTGCTTTACAATTTAATTTGTAATCGCGCTTAGTATAGTAGACAGGCTCTTAGACGATAGAACAAAAGCAATCCTGCTACACACTGCATCTACATGTAGAAGTCGTCTCGTGTTTATTCACTTTGACCTGTAACATGCACTACAATTCTCTTTATGTGAACGTGTTGTAGGGGAAACAGTTTATACGTATACCTAACAGTGATTTTTCACTCATATAACAGTTTACATACGAGCAAGTAGATTCAGACAGCAGAAGTTTTAATCAGACACTAACTGAAACTGCGTCCGAATAAGTAGGGTTTGTATAAACTATAAATGGAGTTCTACTGTACCACAAAATAAAGACTCCTTTTCGTATTTTTCATAATTATATTACGTTTATACACGTTATGATAATAATTATAATTATCGTAAATTGTCACAATTCTTCTTGTTGCGTGGATATCAAAGAAAATTCAAAGCTCTCACACTTCAAGCAGTACCAGGAACGTACAAAGGCCAGAATCCTTTCACGCTGGGTCCACAGTTAACGTTTCATTCGTTTCAGTAGACGTTACAAAGACGCGTCATGAGCTGACGAAAGAGCTTTCATCTTCGATGAAGCAAGTAAAGTATATCTTAACAATTAAGAAGTTGAAACGAAAGCGATGTTCTGGTTAACGAAATCAGGTCAACAGTACGTCGAACTATCTTATCAATCAATGGATCATCGCAAATAGATATAATTAGCAACAACACTAAATTGTCGTACAGACATTGAATGAAAAACTAACTAACATCTTGGCTTTTCGTGGTTCAAAAAGAAATGTCGAGCATCAAGAAAAAATGAATTCCGTCTGCGTAAATGGAAAGTACCGTTTATGATTCGACGTTTAATAATAATCCATCGTGCAACGTCTTAACGAACTAACGAGGGTACAAAAGCGCGGCTATCCAGCCTCGTTTCCCCAGATTTGTTGCTTGATCTCCGTATCTCTCGAGCGGTCTCGCAGAATCACAGCGTGAAGTCTTGGTGAATAGCAAGAGCACCCATTGAGATAGAGGGTGGAAAGCTACAAGTGAAATTTGAATGTCGAAAGAGCGAGACGGAGAGAGAGGAGATTTGTTGAGAGGTTTCTGGTACGGCCTGCTACTTGCTTTGTTACTTATAAATGTACTAACCTGGTGTAAATGCCGATGGGAATTCCATTGAAATACCTTGCATTTTAGTGTTAATATTTTAAAATGACAGTTTAGTGTTTCAAATGTACATTTAAAATGATCTCATTGTTATCAGAATTGGATAGATGTGTAAGCTTTTCGATAGCCTTAACTTCATTGCATGAACGCATGATTAGTGTTATCAATACTGTTTTATAGTGTTATATACGAAGGACTAAAATAAATTTTAAAATTATTTTACAATTCGTTGGTCATCGTTTGATATACAGTAGACATTTAAGAATATCATTTTCATTAGTTTAATCGATTTTTAAACTGATGTAATTTACATTATGTAATTTAATAAATCGTTAAATCATTAAAAATTTTTTAATCTTACCTATATCAATGATTAAAAAATATGTACGATAAGATATGTACTATAATAAAAAACTGTATTTCGTTATTCGACAGAATCAATAAATTAACGCCACTTTCCACATAAGTAAACAAAAAAAGAAAGTAATCTAAAAGGAGCGCAGAACATCATGGGTCTTTGCTACCCTATATTTTTCGAATTATCACTCTCACACACACATACACACACACAGCATCCTTCAATTTACGTCCAGGATCGAGTCACGTCGTTGTAGCTGCGTATGGCCGAAGAGTGCCATATTATCTCTCATTTACCCTTATTACGAGGGACGCATCGTGCCATTGGTCGTTGAAGCATTTCGGCGTTTCCCCTGGCTTATAACCTGTTCGAAGGAAAGGTCTTCTCCACCGGTGTCCTTAATTAAACCGGCTCATAGAGACATTGCGTTTATACTTTGACCAAGCTTAGGCATCGATGTGTCGTGAAGAATTCGCCGTGTAATGGCACCTTTCGTCCGTCGATTAAGCTTCCCAGAGGAAAGTTTTGATCCTTTCCCATGGATCGTAGCCACGAAAGACGTGGAGGAAAATGTTGCCAGGTCGCGAGAAATGAATTTGTTCGCTACTAATAACGTAGATTTACGGGATAGAAGTTTGTCGATAACTTACGCGGCCGGAATAAATTCTCGCGTGTTCGTGATTCACGGCACGATTTTCAACGGGATTAACTTTGCAAATGTATGGTTATTGCCGGGCCGAATTTTTCCAAGCTTCGCCACTCGAAATTCGCCTCTCGAAGATCATCAGATCGGAACGAAAGCGGGAACCTTAACGAAACGGCTAGCCGGCCTCGTTTATTATTTAAATCGAGGCTGTTAAGCCACGGAATTATGAATTCCATGTATAACGAATATTTGATTTTGCATTTCTGATCCTTTACAGGTCTCTGATTTTATCCAGCTGTCCTTTTGGAAATTATAATCTACGAGAGCTTGAGTAGCGTTCGATATAAAATTTCATCTTCTTAACGGTACAGTTTCTATGATATAGAATTTGTATTCGAATTTATACAAACAGTATCGTGAGAGAAATAACGGCGCGATATTCTTTCTATTTTTATGTAAATGAAGGAATAATGAGAAATCTGTCAAAAGTAGGATTATTATCATTAGCGATATTTTATACGTTTATATGCACTGAACAAACTTTCTCAAGCGAAAAGAAAAGTACTTTCCAAGCGTGAAACGTGTCAAGCAACGTTTTATATGTTACGTAGCTCGCATTCCCCGGTATCGTGACCCGAATCATAATCTCCCGCTGACTACATCGCGCTCATGGATCTTGCATATCGTATTCGTACGTATAGATGGCAAACATTCGCCCAGCGACCCTTAAGTACGATCGATTTGCCTATCGAGAAGAATGCCCTCCTTCCGGTGAAGCCAAAGAAGCATAAGTTTTAAAGGTGATCTGTCACGCGACACGCTAACAGGCTTAAATGCAATTTTAAACTCGCGATATCGAGTTGTGACGAGCTTGCAAGCTAATCGGTTTCATGGATCTTCCAAGGCATAAATCTTCGTTCGACCAACAACGTAAAAATCGCTTAAAACAAACATTGTGCTTCGGAAAGGGGTTTCGCGTAAGACATGTCGGTTTTACCTTTTTTGAGTAAGATAATTTCAACGAGATATATAATAGCAACATTTTTAGCGATAAGCTAGAACAATTTTTTTCTTTAGGTTAAAATACTGTTTCTTGTTAATACTTCGGATATGGAATTACCAAATAGTTGCTTTCATACAGTATATGTTACCAGGTATATGTTGCAAGTGTATGTAGACACGTATTTTTGTGAATTATTATCTCGTATTTTGAAAATCTTGTAGTTATTCAATTTTTAACTAGGATTATCAGAAATGAAATTTGGAAGACTATCGAACAATTTAACAATAAGTACAAGCTCATTCTAACTATTTCAATTGTAATATGTTCTGTACATAATAATTTACGTGTAATATCAATCAAAGGATTGTTAGGGAACAAGTCTTGCCACCGACACTCGTTCACAAAGTGAAAACAGTAAAAGTTATTTCAATAGATATCAGAATGAATATAGTTCATAAGATTCTATGCAGTGACTTCAATGGCAACATAATATGGTAATATGATTATTTGAAGATGATTGAAGATCATACTTGAATCATACTTGATATTCATCTATATTAATATCGTTCGTAAATCTAAGAAACTCCAGTAACAGATATGAATGAAAGAAAACTTCTCAAAATTCGGGGCACGATTTAACGAAAGAGACAAAAAGATTTTCAATATAATCAACTATTCAAAGGATCGCCTTTTTTCTTCCTTTAAACTTCTCTTCAAGAAAATTTTCGAAAATCGGGGACTTTTGACTCGATTTACAATCTGCTAGCAATCTTCGATCTTCCGGAAGTGACATCGCGACTCTAATGGCGGGCAATTCATGCAACGTTAAATCGTTTAACGTGGCTTTACATCATAACGCCGAAATAACTGGCGGCGCAGTTGCACGACAACCATCCCGAGGATTAAAACAGCGTGATATTCGCGGAAATCAACAAGCTGTCGGGAACAGGTGGCAATACGAGTGGCTCGTTCATTGTTAGACTGAACACGATAAAAATGTGCCGGTGAACACGCGACCGTGAGCGAGACAATAGCGCGAAAATCCAACTTGTCTCCGTGTAATAAACTTGGTTACAATCCCGCGTGAACCCGTGACTTTTTTCCCGCCGATGTTGCCCACTTCATACATCGTGCAATCATTTTTATGCTGGTTGAAATCGTATTTTTTATCGACTCGTAAAAGGACACGCGGTCGAGACCATGCGTATTGTAGGGACTCGATGCCGCGAACAGGCCGACATTACGAGCCAAAAATTTCAATTCCGACCGCGAAACACGGCTCTATCTGCCAAGAGTTGGATACTTTTGAATTATTCCTCCGAATTATTTATCTTATTTTCTACTTACTTTGGATATGATTACCGCGCTATGACAATGTTGTTCATTTTGATCTTGAATATTATGGAAATTTGTCGTGATACACAGTTGATTTTTATTGTACGATTATAATATTGCGTTAGATGAAAAATTAAAAGACGAGTCCGTGTGATATAGATGTATTTTCTGATGACGTTACTATGTGTAGTAACGTAGAAACTATGTAAAAACTATGTGGTTTCTGCACATTCTTTACACGCTAACTTAATCTTACGTGTGATAATTTCAAAAAAGAAGCATTTTATGTGGAGAAAATTGAAAATCTATCGAACCAGTTCTTATGAAAAATAAAGGATAATATGGTTAACGTACGGGTGGATGTTCCAGAACCTGAGTGGTCCTCCTAAGACGTCGACCAGCCAACCTCGTAAAGAGAAGTACGAGGACTAGACCCAAGGGTAAGCAGACCTCGTGTCCTCCAACTACTTGTGCACCATGTTATGAGTTTACGACGCGTCCATCGCTATTTAGTGTGCAGACACCAAGGTCTAGCAGCTCGTATAGCCCATAGAAATGAAGATTCTTACATTCATAAAATAGTTTCGAGACTGTGGTTTCTGACCAAAAGATTTAACTATAATACAAATATTCTAAATAAGATACCAAAGATAGCATTCGATCGAAGTTCGTATCAGAAATTGCATTGGTGAATTTAATAAATGCACGGGCAATTGTCATTTGAAAGTTCGATATGTCAGAATTGTTTGAGACATGAATAAATTGTTAGAAGGATAAAGGCAGAATTATTTATCTAATTTCGTAAGAATATTAAGAAGTAATTGATTTAATATACAAGTCAGATGAATATAATAAATTAAATGATTTTCCTAACTTTGGAACTTGCAACAATATGATATAGCACAGTGAATTTTAAAGTATACTTTATATTATGCATAAAATCGTTTCTCGCCATCATCTACTATTTTTATTAATCGAATTTTCAGCTAATAGCCCTCTAGAAGCTAATAAAAATAGTTATATCGATGTTTCTTCTTTTTAACTAACAAGACACAAACACAGATCTGTTAAAGTCAAATAAACTCAGTATTTCAAAAACATTGATTTAAATTTATTCGACAAATATTAAACATTGTTATACGCTTTGCGGTTGAAATAAATTTTATTTAACAAAATACAATACCGCGTTACGTTAGCCACTCGCACGCAAAATGGGCTTACGCTGGTACCTTCTTCGCATTGGCTAAAACTTGTTAGAAGGGAATGAAAGAGCGGCAAAATAAAACCAATTATTTTGAAAATGCGGCACGCTCGCGGGACACTGTTATTTCGCTGCGAGCGTATCTGCATAAATGCATAATGATTCTATTATTTTATAATTTGCCCGGCTCGGCGGACTGCACAGTGAGAAACTCAATTTGTAGAATTATATGTAAATTGCGTATGAAGTTATATTGTTCGCTCATTCGCAAGTCAAAGCGCGATTACTTTTAGCTTCGGCGTTCCTTCGTGCACGATGGAAACGAGCACGTTAACTACGAACTATTATACTCGCTTGTCTTGAATATTTTCCCGCGAAAACGAACGTTGTTCACCGTCGGAAACTAGTCCATCGAAAAATTAACAAAGAAATAAGCTAAACAGAAAATTTACTCCAATGTTCTTTGAACGTTACACGAAGCAACATTACGATGAACTGCTATCACGTTAACTGTACGTTAGACTGTAAAACTTTACTGAAAGGAACTATCTCTATATTTGTTTTTAGTTTCGAAATTCCTTTAACTTATTAACCTATTCGTGACACTCGTATACTTCTTAGATCTGTTTTCATTCACTTGTACCTTTTTCTCTCGATTTATCTTTTTTTCTTCTCCTTAATTAAAACAAAGTAAGAATATTATGTAAATAAATAAGACAATAATTATGTTGATAGAAAATGACGGAAGATTTAAAAAAATATGAATTTAATAACAAGAAAATCTTCATCATTGTGAAGATATCACAAATAATTCTCAAACTAATCCTAGTTTTATCACGAAACTAATCATTTACGAATATATGGAAAATATAAAGTGTCGTTCATTCATGAACGATAGATATAAATCTTAACACCTTGCACTCTGCACTCTCTTAACTCGTTGCTGCTTCTATCTATTGAGTCAAAAGAATCGTAGCCATAGAACAAAAACACACATCCCATTGAACACGTCTGACTATTGTCGAGGAGCTCGAATTCCAGGAAGAAAAAGTGGCAGCAGGACCGGTTGTACATTCTGCTGCGGTCAAGTCAGTCATTCATTCATTTGCACCCTCTAGTTTCCAGCCCTTCTTGTCGGCCTACCCCATTTATCTCTCGTAAGCACGCATCTATGCACACTGTCCTCGGTTCCTTCTTCCATCTTAATTTCCTTCCATTATATCGTCGAGCATTTCAATTTATTCTTCTCATAATGTATCTCAGAGGGTGCCGTGCCTTTACAACTGCTTCCTGTTACATGCAACTTAGATTTCTGTCTTCTAATAATTTATATAACGTGGAGAAATGGCGATGTATTAAACACATCATATCTTAGATTTTTATAATACGTTTATTAATTATTAAGAATTATGAACATCAATCTTCATGAAATTCATCTTAGAGAATATGGAAATATATCCTGCCATTTATATATTGATATGCTACTGTTAAGAATTGAAGGAGAAGTCTTGAATGACATCGTCAAAAATTTATATGAATATTACCAACGTCAAGTCGTCTTCTAAATATAATGTGCATTTATCGATCTTACTCCATGTTAGTATTAGTTATGAATAGGATGCAATTTCGAGCAGAACACCTCCTCACCATAATACGAAGATCAGATGAGACTTCATTTCTTCGTAATAGCTATGGATATAATAATATAATAGTTGTGGATAGTCTCACGCACATTTTATTACATTAATGTCATTAAATATCGATACAAAAAATAAAAATGATTTTGTTAATTCTGTTTCTAATTAGATGGTATCGGAATGTTCTATTCTATTCTGACCGATATTCCTTTTCAATGTCGTCTTTCTTAATCTTTCATAGAAAATTTAACATATACA